>NC_081136.1:37046583-37061583 GCF_958295425.1 Solea solea
CGCTGTGGGAGGTGGAGGTGGTGGGAAGCATTGTCTGTAAAGTGGTGTGGTTTTCCCAACTTGTCTGACAGCACGTCAGCAGCAGCAGTAACAGCAGCAGTAACAGCAGCAGCAGCAGTAACAGCAGCAGCAGCAGTAACAGCAGCAGTAACAGCAGCAGCAGCAGCAGCAGCAGCAGTAACAGCAGCAGCAGCAGCAGTAACAGCAGCAGCAGCAGCAGCAGTAGCAGCAGCAGTAACAGCAGCAGCAGCAGCAGTAACAGCAGCAGCAGCAGTAACAGCAGCAGCAGCAGTAACAGCAGCAGCAGCAGCAGTAACAGCAGCAGCAGCAGCAGCAGTAGCAGCAGCAGTAACAGCAGCAGCAGCAGCAGTAACAGCAGCAGCAGTAACAGCAGCAGCAGCAGTAACAGTAACAGAACATTCCTGCACAGACTCACCTCATTCATTCATCACGTTAAAACCCTCGGCCGTTATCACACGGTCGACGCCCTCTGAGTCCCTTAGGATTTTACACAGAACCAGGGAGTGACACAAGGAGAGGTGTGTGTGTGTGTGTGTGTGTGTGTGTGACTTCACAGGAATTTCTTCCTCTTCTTTCCTGTCACTCTTCGCTCGTTTACCCTCGAACACATTTGGAATCAAAAGTTAATTAAAATTGTGAATAAATACAAACAACGACGAGGGAGAGAAAAGTGAAGTTATTGAATTCTGAAGCCTTTGATAGATTTATCCCCCCCAACCTCAGAATAATGCAAAATAAGATTTAATAACACCTTTCATATGGAGAGTACAAAGCGGGCTATTTGCATGAAAGTGTAAGCGGTGGTGAAGACGGCGTCGCCGCTAAGCTCATTGATGTTGAGTTGTGAGCAGCAGCGTTTCATTGTTTCACGCGTGTCAACGTGATTATAGTGGAGATGAGCCGTGAGACCAACAGCAGCTGTTTGAAATGTTCACATACACACAACAGCCTTCATGGGTCTGTTACACCACACACCAGACGTGACACACTCCCACTCAGCCACTGGAGGACAACAACACCGTCACCATCAACACCAACACTGTCGTCATCATCATCATCATCACCAACACTGTCGTCATCATCATCATCATCATCATCACCAACACTGTCGTCATCATCATCATCATCATCATCATCATCATCACTGTCATCGTCATCATCATCATCATCATCACCATCATCATCATCACCAACACTGTCATCATCAACACCAACACTGTCATCATCAACAACACCGTCACCATCAACAACACCGTCATCATCAACACCAACAATGTCGTCATCATCATCATCATCACCAACACTGTCATCATCATCATCATCATCATCACCAACACTGACATCATCACCAACACCGTCATCATCATCACCAACACTGTCATCATCATCATCATCATCATCATCACCAACACTGTCGTCATCATCATCATCATCATCACCATCATCATCATCATCATCACCAACACTGTCATCATCACCAACACCGTCATCATCATCACCAACACTGTCATCATCATCATCATCATCATCATCACCAACACTGACATCATCATCATCATCACCAACACTGTCATCATCAACAACACCGTCATCATCATCACCAACACTGTCATCATCATCATCATCATCATCACCAACACTGTCATCATCACCAACACTGACATCATCATCATCATCATCAACACTGTCATCATCATCATCACCAACACTGTCATCATCATCATCACCAACACTGTCATCATCATCATCATCAACACTATCATCATCATCATCACCAACACTGTCATCATCATCATCATCATCATCACCAACACTGTCATCATCATCATCATCACCAACACTGTCATCATCATCATCACCATCATCATCATCATCATCATCACTAGTGAACAGTGAATCAATAGTTATTGTTTTTTTTGGTTTAATTTGATTAAATTGTTTGTTTGTTTTTCTGCTGTTTTATGTGTGCAGCATGTGTGAGTGTGTGAGAGCGTGTGTGAGTGCATGTGTGTGTGCGTGCGTGTGTGAGTGCGTGTGTGCGTGCGTGTGTGCGTGCGTGCGTGTGTGTGTGCGTGTGTGCGTGCGTGTGTGATACTGTGGATGACCCGGCTGATTTACAGCACTTTCACTGAGGCATGAGAGACCTGGTTACCGTAGTTACCATCCAGCCTCAGGTGAGGGGTGTGTACAGTATCTGTGTGTGTGTGTGTGTGTGCGTGTGCACATGGGCTTCATCGAGTCATGTGACAGTGAAAACACACACACACACAGAGTGTGGTTTACATGACCTCTGAGGACATTACACTGACTCACATTCATTTCCTGAGGACTTAACCTAAACATAACTAAATCTGTTAGTGACCTAACCTTAACCTTAACCTTAACCATAACCTTGTCCTTTCCCTTTAGACTTACCTTTATTCATCTTTATGGATTAGCATTTTTTTTTTCCAGGTGATCAAACACAAAAAAGTCACAGATATTTGAACATTTTTGCTCATCTTTTCCAATTTTTGTGCAGAAAAGAAACTAAATAATGTTTTAGAGGAAGAAGGAGGAGGAGGAGTTAAAATGACGGAGTGATGAGGATGAGGATGAGGTGGAGAGGGACGAAGGTCAGATTAGGGGTCACGTGTGCGAGAGAGATAAGACCTCCTCATTTCATTTTGACTGACAGGCTGAGGGAGGGCCTCAGTGCCACCACCCCCAACACACACACATGAACACATGAATCACTCATTCATACTTCTTAGTAGTTGATTTAAAATCTGTTTTTTATGGACGTGTTTGTGTGTGAGATTGTAAGTCAAATATCAAACGTTTGAACAAACACTGAGCTGTCGATTAAACTTTATTACAAATCATTTACTGCACAAGAATCAACAATGAATACAAATATCAACAAGATGTTTTTAATCAGAGTTCATATATATATATTTTTTTTGTAGTAACCTTATAGTATAAGTGAATATTCAGGACAATATGCTTATATTAATATTATAATAATAATAATAAAGACCCCATGAAACAACAACAAATGAGAGAGTGACCCTGCCCGGAGGAAGCCCGGGGCCCCCGCCTGGAGCCAGGCCCAGACAGAGGGCCCTTGAGCGAGCGCCTGGTGGCCGGGTCGACCACGGGGCCTGGCCGGGCACACGGGGCCTGGCCGGGCACACGGGGCCTGGCCGGGCACAGCCCGAAAAAGTCCTGTGGTCTCTTTGTCATCCTCCTGTGGACCCACCACATGCAGGGAGACTGACTGGGGTCGGGTGCGCTGCCATATGGGTGGCAGTGAAGGTCGGGGGTCTCGACGTACTGGACCTGGGCGGCAGAAGCTGGCTCTGGGGACGTGGAACGTCATGTCGCTGTGGGGGAAAGAGCCGGAGGTTGTGTGGGAGATGGAGCGCTACCAGTTTGATCTGGTGGGGCTTACCTCCACGCACAGCCTTGGCTCTGGAACCACACTCCTGGATAGGGGTTGGAAGTTGTTTTTCTCCGGAGTTGCCCAGGGTGTAAGGCGCCGGGCGGGTGTGGGGTTACTCACAAGCCCCCGGCTGAGCGCCGCTGCGTTGGAGTTTACCCCGGTGGACGAGAGGGTCGCCTCCCTGTGCCTTAGGGTTGCGGGGGGGGGGGAAAGCCCTGACTGTTGTTTTTGCCTATGCGCCGAACAGCAGCTCAGAGTATCAGGCCTTCTTGGAGGCCTTAGACCCCCGTCGGGGGACTCCATAGTTCTGCTGGGAGATTTCAGCGCGCACGTGGCGTGATTGGGAGGAACGGCCTACCTGATCTGAATCAGAGTGGTCGTTTGTTGTTGGATCTCTGTGCAAGTCATTAACTATCCATGACAAACACCATGTTCGAACATAAGGACGCTCATAAGTGTACTTGGTATCAGAGTGTCCTTGGCCGAGGGTCGATGATCGATTTTGTGATCGTTTCATCTGGTCTGAGACCGCAAGTTCTGGAGAGGGGCTGTCAACTGATCACCATCTGGTGGTGAGTTGGGTCAGAGGATGGGGGAGGATTTTGGACAGACTTGGTAAACCCAAACATGTAGTGCAGATGAATTGGGAACGTTTGGAGGATGCCCCTGTCCGAGAGGCCTTCAACTCTCACCTCCGGCGGAGCTTTTCCTGTATCCCTGTGGAGGCTGGAAATCTTTGTTCCTACCCTCACCTATGGTCATGAAGGTTTGGTCATGACCGAAAGAACACGATTGCGGGTAAAAGCGGCCAAAATGGGATTCCTCAGGAGAGTGCCTGGCTTTTCCCTTAAAGATAGGATGAGAAGCTCGGTCATCCGGGAGGAGCTCGGAGTAGAGCCGCTGCTCCTTCGCGTTGAAAGGAG
This sequence comes from Solea solea, assembly GCF_958295425.1. Taxonomy (NCBI): domain Eukaryota; kingdom Metazoa; phylum Chordata; class Actinopteri; order Pleuronectiformes; family Soleidae; genus Solea; species Solea solea. The sequence continues at coordinate 37,050,952 of NC_081136.1, forward strand.
CCAGTTGAGGTGGTTCGGGGGGATGCCTCCTGGACGCCTCCCAAGATAGGCGGAGGATGATGATGATGATGATGATAATAATAATAATAATATACACCTCCATCACTGCATCATCTATAAATGTTATGTTTCACTGCAGATATAAGAATAGGGGGAGGGGCTTGTGTGTAAATGTATTATAAAGAATATGATTCTGATTTCAGAGACGATACATTAAGTATCTCATGTGTTCATTAACAGGATTAAGTGAGTTTGTGATAAAGTGTGAAAACAGCTCCCTCCTCTCTGCAGTGTGTGTGTGTGTGTGTGTGTGTGTGTGTGTGTGTGTGTGTGTGTGGCCCGTGTTTGTCTTTCTCTGCCATTCGTCACGGCTTCACGTTCACATGCTGATAACAAAGGGATGTCGTTAATATCTCTAATGAGAACATGACGGTCGCCACAGTGTTGCCACAGTGTTGCCACAGTGTTGCCACAGTGTCAATGGTGATGGTGGTTTCATGTCATGGACGCCGTGATGGGGGTTTCGTGTCATGGACGCCGTGATGGGGGTTTCGTGTCATGGACGCCGTGATGGTGGTTTCGTGTCATGGACGCCGTGATGGTGGTTTCGTGTCCTGGACGCCGTGACGGTGGTTTCGTGTCATGGACGCCGTGATGGGGGTTTCGTGTCCTGGACGCCGTGACGGTGGTTTCGTGTCATGGACGCCGTGATGGTGGTTTCGTGTCATGGACGCCGTGATGGTGGTTTCGTGTCATGGACGCCGTGATGGTGGTTTCGTGTCATGGACGCCGTGATGGGGGTTTCGTGTCATGGACGCCGTGATGGGGGTTTCGTGTCATGGACGCCGTGATGGTGGTTTCGTGTCATGGACGCCGTGATGGTGGTTTCGTGTCCTGGACGCCGTGACGGTGGTTTCGTGTCATGGACGCCGTGATGGGGGTTTCGTGTCCTGGACGCCGTGACGGTGGTTTCGTGTCATGGACGCCGTGATGGTGGTTTCGTGTCATGGACGCCGTGATGGTGGTTTCGTGTCATGGACGCCGTGATGGTGGTTTCGTGTCATGGACGCCGTGATGGTGGTTTCGTGTCCTGGACATCGTGATGGTGGTTTCGTGTCATGGACGTCTTTTGGCGGTGGTGGCGCCGGTGGAACCTCAGACTGAGGCGGTGAAGGCGGTGACTTCCATCTTTGTTCTTGAGTTTAAACGCAGTGAAGATTTGCGGTCTCATCTGACACGACACTTTCTTTCCTCTGCTGTTTCTTCCTCGTCAGCTTTATGATGAAAAGTACACAGTTTCGATGGAATGCCCTTCTGACATTTTCAACTTATTAGCTGGTTTTCGCGCCGTCTTCAATCAGCCTCCTTAATCCTCACAGGGAGAAGCTTTTTAATTCACCGATGGTCTGATAAGAAGCGGCGGCGCCGAGCACAGCAAAGCAGGAGCGGCGGCGACGCCAGCGAAGCAGGCCTCGGATGAGAAGACGAGAGAGGGGGGGACGGGGGGGAGGGAGGGAGGGGGAAGAAAAAGAAAACGAAAAGACGGGAAAAAAACGATTTACACGTAGATGAATCGTGCTTACAAGATGGAACCGTGGGCATTAGGAGCGCATCTGAATTTCCTATCTGTCATTTTCTCTCTCTCTCTCTCTCTCTTCACCACACTCCTTCACTGTTTTTTTTCTCCCTCCTCCTCCTCCCCCCTCTCTCCTCCCTCTTCTCCGCCATTACCCTTGCTGATTACAATCTTTAAGCGCCATTGGGCCCACTGCTTCTGCAGTTTTTAATCTGTCTTTAATCCCATAGATTTTAAATATTCCCCAGCTCCCGGAGACTGGAGGCAATTAACTGCCCTTCTGATGCTCTCCTTATCAGTTGCCTCCTTGTATCTCTGTGAAGCAGCCTCAAGACACTGCCAGAGCTGACAAATAATACCGCCATTTACCGCCGAGCGTCCTCGGGGAGCGGAGGGCGAGCGCAGCGCCGCCGCCGCCGCCGCCGCCGCATTCTAAACAGGTGTTTGGTAAACATGTCATAGAGAGGAGAGGAAATATACCACAATGTTTCCTGCTGCTCACACACACACACACACACACACACACACACAAATACTGATCTTTATAAAACTCTTCGTTGTTTAAAGACATTTGACGACCTTTGATTGACAGACCTGATTTGAGGAGGAGGAGCTTGTTGTTTATAAGGAATTTCTGATGATATATTGAACAGTAAGTTTCATACAAACCCTCAAATGATTGATTATTGGTTCTTTATTTCGAAATAACTGCCACCAGCTGTTCACTGAAGACGTTTCTGTCTGTTCTGAGTTCAGATTGAGCTTCAGGTTAAAGATAAACCTCAGATTAAAGTCAAGAGTTGGATGGATTTTTCTTTAGTTTCATGTCTTTAGTTAATTGTGTGTGATTGTGTGTGATTGTTAAGTGAAGTCTTGACCTCAGTTGGTCATGAATCAGCTGAGGTTTCCTCTCTGCGTCCAATCACGGAGCTGAATCCTCCGTCACCAGTGTAACCACCACAAACCTGCTGACAGCACACTGTGGCTCAGCCAAGCCCACAGATAACCATCAGCTGAGAGCTTAGTGACATCATCAGACTGAGACGATGCTGAGCGCCAGGTTCCAGTCAGAGCCGCTAATCCAGAGCAGAGAATGTGCTTCATCATAAAACACTGTCCAGCTCTTTGTTGACCACTATAATGTATATATACATATATATGTATATACTAATTATATATATTAGTTTGCTTTAGTTAGTTATGTCACTAAGGTTAACTTTGGTTAGGTTAAGACTTAGAAACACAAACTTCAGACTTTCATAATGAACATAATTGATGATTTCATTGTTCAGTGTTTGTTAGAACGTAACGTCAGAATCTAAAGTTTAAAGATGAGTTTTATTTCTGATCCTCGTGAAGTTCCAACGACTCAGCACTTTCACTGTGAGGGAGCTTAAGCCGCCGCCGCCGCCGCTGCTGCTGCTGCTGCTGCTGCCGCTGCTGCTGCTGCTGCTGCGGAGTGTGAGGGGTCAAAGGTCAGCGGCTCAGTCCACAAACACGAGGCCATGTCAGAGGTGTGAGCAGAGCAGCGTCACACTCAGGAACATGAAGAGCTTTGACTTCAGAGGAATTCTCATGTCAGGTCACATGTCGTTGTTGTTGTTGTTGTTGTTGTTGTTGTTGTTGTTTACTTATTTTCAGGCCACAGGTCAGAAAGTGCATTTTTCAGCTGATGCAAAAATAAAAAGTCGCCGCAGCACTTTGACTCAAATCCAATCAGTCTGTGTTATCAGCGTTCTTCTCATCAAGGAGCTGCTGATGGGGGGGGGGGGTGAAGGGCTAAGCCGACCCCCACCACCTCCATCACCCCAACACACACACACAGCACCTCCCTACACCCTCTTCCCCTGGTTTCCGTGGCGACTGCTAAGCCCGGAGTTGCGGTAAAGCTGGTGTGCCGCTGAGCCCTGGGCAGGATTTGTGACAGAGAAATCACATCAGCCTATGCTGATTAACAATTCCATTCCACCCTGAGATTTATATAAAAAAACTATCTTACATTTGGCTTTTTAATAGGAACGATCGCTATCTCAAATTGAGTCCCTGCAAACTTTAATAAAGGCTACAGGGTTGAGTGGCATTTTGCATGCTGATTTAGGCCCGATTGGCGGCTTTTGATGAGAGGGAGGCTGCGATGTAAAGCGGTGCTCCCAGCGCTTTTCCACATCGCTGGTTCAAATGCGGAAGGATAAGAACATGAAGAAAAAAATTCCACTTCCATCTGCAATCTCCGGATTTCTCTCACTCTCTCTCTCTCTCTCTCTCCATCCTCGCTCTCACTCACTCTGTCTTTTTATTTTTTCCAGAAAATGATTGACTGTTGAATATGAATAAATGGAATAGAATGAAGCAGGAATAGAGAGACTGAGCGTGGTGGACAGAAGAGAGAGAGAGACAGAGAGAGAGAGAGAATAAAAGGAAAAGGTTTTTTTATAAAGTGGTGAAGCCAAAGGTTTTTGTGTTTGTCCATTCTGACGTTTGGAGAATAGTATTAATGTAGAATATTCACTGTGAACAGCAAAGGACCACGGGCGTGTGTGTGTGTGTGTGTGTGTGTGTGTGTTATAATAAAAAAACATCAGCAGAAACACTTATCCCCCCCCACACACACACACACACACACACACACACTAATCTACATCAGTATTAAAAAAAACCCCTCTATTTATAGTGAGAGTTCAGCTTAATGGGATAATCTGCTCTATTTGTGCAGATATTGGATAATCCCACATAGTTTATATGGACACAGAGATTTAGATAAAAAATTTCACACGTTTGTCCGTTTACACTCGAGTATTTTTATTAACTTTGTCGTCATCGTTGCTTGTCGCAGCGGTGGCGGCGGCAGCTGCACTTCCTGTTTCACACATTCACAACTGAAACACAAGCGAAAATAATCAAAGATAAGTGACATTAAAGACAGAAGATGAAAACTCCTCATTCTCTGCTCAGTGTAACGATATTATATCTATATATGATGATCATGAGACTTAGTTTAATTTACAGAGTATTTACAGTGTATTTACAGTGTAATTTACAGTGCATATGCAGTGTAATTTACAGTTTATTTTACAGTGTATTTACAGTGCATATACAATGTATTTACAGTGTAATTTACAGTGTATTTTCAGTGTAATTTACAGAGTATTTACTACAGTGCATTTGTAGTGTAATTTGTGGTGTAATTGACAGTGTAATTTACAGTGCATTTACAGTGTAATTGACAGTGTATTGTCACTCTGAATGTGCAGCTTTATATCCACATATTTCTCTTATACCAGGATAAAGACTCAACATATACATACACAGTATTTATAAAACACATCAGAATCAGAAAATGTCCTCATGTCCGCGATGTTTTTCAGCTGCTGCTGTCGAGCAGAAGACGAGTGTGTTTTCATCACGTTACAGAGTGACGTTCACGCTCCATTCTCAAAGAAAAGGATGAGAAAGAGAAAGAGAAAGAGAAAGAGACGGAGAGGGAGAATGGGGGAGTTTAGGGGACGAGGGCCAATGGAAGGAATCCAACAGGATCAGTGAATGCGGCACGCTGCCAACGCCTGGCGCACACACACACACACACACACACACACACACACACACCCTGCAGGATGAACCTCCACCTCCTGAACACTGGTTTTAGTGGGAAGCCATTTTGCAGGTGGATGATGCCTTCAGGGACTGAGAGGAGAACTGGTGTCACAGAGGCAGAGGAAGCTCAGCACTGGGCCAAGAACACACTTAATCCTCACATGCGACACTTTGAATTCTCCCCACGACGGCGACGGCGCGGCCGCGTCGCTTCTGTCACAATAAACGTCCATGAGTCACTTTGCCAAATATCTGATGACACGTCGGCTGCTCATGCTAATGCTGCTCTCTGCAGCGTCAATCGCGGACGTTAGACGACGCATGAAGTTCACTTTGTTATGAACACATTAATGTTAACGTTTAACATCAATGAAGAAATCTCTCAAAGTTATTTAATAACATGGAATCTTCATCATCATCATCATCATATTTAAACACATCCCAGTTTGTGTGCGATGCCCCTCCCTCGCTCGCTCCTCCCCCGCTCTTACCTCTGTGGCCACCGCTCTTCTCCTGCGGCGCTGATAAGATGTTATCAGTCGCCCTCTAAGCACTTGAGAGGCACTTAAACATCACTGAGGAGATCACTGAGCCATTACCATGAAAAGTCAAAGATAGCACGTTAATACTGACCAGCGTGTTATTGATTCTCCTCTTCCTCCTCGTCTTCTTCTTCTCTGGTCTGAACCTCTGGCACTGATCGTATTTTGTGAAGGAGCCATGTTTTGTGGCCTCCTCCTCCTCCTCCTCCTCTTCATCGGTGCGAGGCCACTATCTACACTTCCACAGGAGCATCTTTTAAAAGGCTCGTCGTTATCTGCCGATGTTATTCAATTGTTACGGGACAATCTGGGCCATTAGCTAGCTGCGCTAAATAATGCATCCGCAGCCTTATCTGTGTTTTTAACGTTATTAGTAAAGGAGTCTGATGGTTACTGATATACCTCCAAGGTCTCCATGTGAACCACCTCCTCCTCCTCCTCCTCCTCCTCCTCCTCCTGCATAAACATTGACCTTGTTAATGAAGCCTGCTTTTATCTCCTTTTATTAAAAAGGAACGACAAGAAGAGGAAACGCTGCGGTCGAGATAAAACCGCGTTTAAACGTCTGACGGCGCAGACGATCGATCGCGGCGCCGACACGGACGCCGGCGAGGGACGAGGGACGGCGAGGTGTCGGCCGCTGTGTTGCTATGAGACACAAAAGGCAGGAAGAAGAAAGATGGAGGGGAGAGAGGGAGAGGTGAGGGATGAAGGGAGGCGGGTAACCTGCAGCGAGAGAAATGAAGACGAGGAGGATGTGAAGGATGAGTACAGAGCGAGGGAGGAGTGGAAGAAGGGATGGGGAAGCGGCGGGGGGAGAGATAACGGCAGTGTCTTCAGTCACAGAGTTACAGGCCGCTGCACTCTCATTCTCCCGCCTCTTATCAGTGGAATTATTGAGCAGTGTGGCATACCATTAAAAATTCTGCTTAGATTTCACAAAAATCAAACAGCGTGTGAGGTAATGAAGGCAGAGTCTCACTGATACCCGCTCTCAGCGGCAGGAAGACGTCTCCGTCATAATTCACCCTCTTTATTGTACTTTTACACAGACTTCACTGACGCTGTCTCTCAGTCTCCCTCTGTCTTCATCTCCTCCTCCTCTTCCATTCTCCTCATCACGGGTCAGCTCACATCTCATACTCCCACAATCCTCCTCTTCCTCTCACACCAGCCAGAAAAAAGAAAAATGGACATATTTGACACTTTTGTCCGATATTTGACGTCGTTGTTAAGAAGAGTTTTTATATTTTTATCTGTAAACGTTTGTCGGCCTTAAAAACACGTTTTTATCCCAGTGTCACAGATCAAATATTCATGTGTGTGACGTTGTTTGAGCACAAATGACCATGTTTGTCATATTTATGGAAAACCTGTGTAAAGATTGAAAATAACACGTTTCAGCACGTGAAGATAAAGTCGTACGCTGACGACGCCTCACTCTTCCTTTCAGACGCTTAACTTTTATTTTTACAAAATAACAACATCAACGTCGTCTCAATCAGTTTGAACAGAAATGTTTTATTCTGCATAATAAGTCTCTTTTAATGAATCACATGAATAACCAGGACATTCACGTTTTCACTAAAAGTGTGAACACTCGTGAACGTGTGAAACCTTTGAGTTCAGTTCTCCTGATGTTCGTCTGGATGAAAAGAGAGTTCACGTTTCAGTGATTTACAGAAACTGAAGTGAATTTAAAATCAGACATGTGACAATGTCAGCTGTTCTGTTTGGTCTCACTCACACACACACACACACACATTCATTTGTCTTCTTAATTTATGACTCAGACTCATTAAGATAAACATTTTTTTATTTAAAATCATGAGACTGAAAGTTTCACTGAGGCAGCGGCACAAGTCTTTGTGTTGCTTCACAAAGCGATAAATCTAAAGTATTTTATTGATTGGACACAGAAGACGTCGTGTTTGTACTCGCACAGATGTTTCTGTCTCTTCACGTTCAAACACCAATAAATCTTTGGCAAAGTAATTTTGACAAATGATGATACAATAATTGCCATCAGCAGAATGACAGGTTCATTTTTCACAAAACTCTTTCGAACTATTTGCCAAGACGTTGCTCAAAGGGTGCAGTTTTGTTCTTTGTTTTGACACAAACTCAAATTTAATAACACAAATATGCTGAAAAACATCAGTGACAATGTTGAGATTCTTCTTCATTAGTTACTTTCTGTGTTTCTGTGTGAAAAGATCAAGTCGTACGCTGACGACACCACACTCTTCCTGACAGAGGCCAAAATGTTTATTTTGTGATGAAAGTGTTCTGAACCAGAACCAGAACCAAGCCCCACCCCTTCCATTTGTCTTGTTGTGTGTTTGTATTGATACAGATTCTTATTTGCATTGAAATCACTTGCATGAAACCTTTTTTTTGCTCCTTTTTACACAGATCATTTCAGATTTACTCAAAAACAATGTTGCAATAAAGAAAATTGCTGCGGTGCATTGTGGGTCTGTAGCATTGCTGCAGTGCATTGTGGGTCTGTAGCTTTGCTGCAGTGCATTGTGGGTCTGTAGCTTTGCTGCAGTGCATTGTGGGTCTGTAGCTTTGCTGTAGTGCATTGTGGGTCTGTAGCTTTGTTGCAGTGCATTGTGCGTCTGTAGCTTTGCTTTGTTTGTGTTTGCTCAGACCACGTCGTTCTCTTGATCTGATTTTGTCTGACATGGAACAACCAACAAATTCAACCGTCATCGTCACTTTAGCAACATTAGCAGCTCCCGCCATGACATCCACAGCTCAGCTAACCGCTGATAGCAACCTAGCATCAGTTATTAAAGGTGCAGCTTGTCGACATTTAAACCTGACATGGCGTCAACAAAGATAATGATTCAGACAAACTTCAGCTCAGAAGGATCTAGTTCCACTTCATTTAATGCTCCCCCGTCCCCCCACTGATCCAGAACCAGAAATAACAGCCAAAGCCCAAACACAGTCCTGGCACTGACTGCACTTGGCTGGCCTTTTCCCTGCAGCCAGTATCAGTGTGATGAGCCAGAGCGACAACCGCGTGCCATGCAGATCTCTGCTCCTCCTCTGTGGCTAGTTAGCCCGCTAGCGCCCACAGCGGCGCCCCCCCGTCTGTGGGTCGGGTCCGTCTGTACTCAGCTGGGCTCCTCCAATCAGAGCGGCCTCAGCTCCAGCGGCCTCTAATCCGAGCGCGGGCTTTAGCGCAGCAGCTCAGTGTAATCACACGGCTAATTCACAGGCGGACGGGAGGAAGGCAATCCGTGACGGACGTTTTTTGTGCAACTAAGAATGAGCTCCCCGGTGACCGGGGGAGGTGGTGGAGAGGGAGACCCTGAAAAGATGGCTCCAGAAAGGCGAGATGTGCGGGGAATAGATGAATAGCAGCTCGCAGATAGAAGCAGGACACGAGGAGGAGGATGTTTGGAGTGCATGAAAAAGCAGGGACATCAATCTGAGGCAGGGAGAGTTCAAAGAGCCTTTGTGAGTTAGAAGAGTCTCTGTCAGTGACTAAGGGATGAAGAGTCTCTGTCAGTGACTAAGGGATGAAGAGTCTCTGTCAGTGACTAAGGGATGAAGAGTCTCTGTCAGTGACTAAGGGATGAAGAGTCTCTGTCAGTGACTAAAGGATGAAGAGTCTGTGAGTCAGTAAAGGATGAAGAGTCTCTGTCAGTGACTAAAGAAAGAAGAGTCTCCGTCAGTGACTAGGGGATGAAGAGTCTCTGTCAGTGACTAGGGGATGAAGAGTCTCTGTCAGTGACTAAAGGATGAAGATTCTCCGTCAGTGACTAGGGGATGAAGAGTCTCTGTCAGTGACTAGGGGATGAAGAGTCTCTGTCAGTGACTAAAGGATGAAGAGTCTATGTCAGTGACTAAAGAAAGAAGAGTCTCCGTCAGTGACTAAAGGATGAAGATTCTCCGTCAGTGACTAGGGGATGAAGAGTCTCTGTCAGTGACTAAAGGATGAAGAGTGTCTGTCAGTGACTAAGGGATGAAGAGTCTCTGTCAGTGACTAAAGGATGAAGAGTCTGTGAGTCAGTAAAGGATGAAGAGTCTCTGTCAGTGACTGAAGGATGAAGAGTCTCCGTCAGTGACTAAAGGATGAAGAGTCTCTGTCAGTGACTGAAGGATGAAGAGTCTCTGTCAGTGACTAAAGGATGAAGAGTCTCCGTCAGTGACTAAAGGATGAAGATTCTCCGTCAGTGACTAGGGGATGAAGAGTCTCTGTCAGTGACTAGGGGATGAAGAGTCTCTGTCAGTGACTAAAGGATGAAGAGTCTATGTCAGTGACTAAAGAAAGAAGAGTCTCCGTCAGTGACTAAAGGATGAAGAGTGTCTGTCAGTGACTAAAGGATGAAGAGTGTCTGTCAGTGACTAAAGGATGAAGAGTGTCCGTCAGTGACTAAAGGATGAAGAGTGTCTGTCAGTGACTAAAGGATGAAGAGTGTCTGTCAGTGACTAAAGGATGAAGAGTGTCTGTCAGTGACTAAAGGATGAAGAGTCTCCGTCAGTGACTAAAGGATGAAGAGTGTCCGTCAGTGACTAAAGGATGAAGAGTCTCCGTCAGTGACTAAAGGATGAAGAGTCTTCGTCAGTGACTAAAGGATGAAGAGTGTCTGTCAGTGACTAAAGGATGAAGAGTCTCCGTCAGTGACTAAAGGATGAAGAGTCTCCGTCAGTGACTAAAGGATGAAGAGTGTCTGTCAGTGACTAAAGGATGAAGAGTCTCCGTCAGTGACTAAAGGATGAAGAGTCTCCGTCAGTGACTAAAGGATGAAGAGTGTCTGTCAGTGACTAAAGGATGAAGAGTCTCCGTCAGTGACTAAAGGATGAAGAGTCTCCGTCAGTGACTAAAGGATGAAGAGTGTCTGTCAGTGACTAAAGGATGAAGAGTGTCTGTATTAAGGTGGATAAGAACGTTTGCCTCGTGCC
>NC_081136.1:37066583-37079083 GCF_958295425.1 Solea solea
TTTAATGGGAGACATTTGTACAGCCATAGTAACGATAAAACTAACAATTCATAGAGTTTCTCTCATCTCATATCATAATCTCTCATCTCATATCATAAGCTCTCATCTCTTATCATAATCTCTCATATCATAATCTGTCATCTCATATCATAATCTGTCATCTCATATAATCTGTCATCTCATCTCATATCATAATCTGTCATCTCATATCATAATCTCTCATATCATAATCTGTCATCTCATATCATAATCTCTCATCTCATATCACAATCTCTTATCTCTTATCTCATCTCGTTTTATCTCACATATCATAATCTCTCATCTCATATCATAATCTCTCATCTCATATCATAAACTCTCATCTCATATTATAATCTGTCATCTCATAATCTCTCATCTCATAATCTCTCATCTCATCTCATAATCTCTCATCTCATATCATAATCTATCATCTCATAATATAATCTCTCATATCATATCATTATCTGTCATATCATATCATAATCTCTCATATCATATCATAATATCTCATCTCATATCATAATCTGTCATCTCATATCATAATCTCTCATCTCATCTCATTTTATCTCTCATATCATAATCTCTCATCTCTTATCATAATCTCTCATCTCATAATCTCTCATCTCCTATCTCATCTCATTTTATCTCTCACCTCATATCATAATCTGTCATCTCATATCATAATCTCTCATCTCTTATCATAATCTCTGGAAACAATGATCGCCAGAATCATAAAAGGATTAAATATGGCAGAAAAACACAAAATAGACCTACATATGCTAGCAACTAGCCACCAGCTACTAAAACCTGCTTAAAGGAGACCTATCGCCACCTAATGTAGTGGAGTAAAATACACTTTAGTCAAAACAACGACTCCTAGCTGATGTTAGTGTTCATTTGTGTTGATAATCTGATTATTTCTTTGGGTTACACATATCTGTATCACACGTGTGTTTTTAAATCTTTATATTCTGTCAAAAGAAAAATGTGAATTTATTTCATTTATTTTTTCATGTAAACAAACGTTAAAGTAAAAAAATTCAGTTGTGATGTAGAGGATAGAAATAATGGCAGGAAGTGTGTGTGTGCGTGTGTGTGTGTGTACGTGTGTGCGTGTGTGTGTGTGTGTGTGCGTGTGTTACACAGAGGAACAGGTGCTCAGACCTCCAGCCTGAAACTTTCACCCACGGTGAACATTCAAGGTCACAGGCAGTGTGTGTGTGTGTGTGTGTGGGTGTGTGTGTGTGGGTGTAAAGATCTCCCACTTCCTCGCCTCCATCCTCGCCCCCTCCACCATTAACCCCCTCCTCCTCCTCCTCCTCCTCCTCCTGGTCTTTGGGCTGGAGAACAATCATCCTGGCGTCTGATACTTCCTGCCCGGCAATAATTACTCCACCTAATTAAAACTTAATTGCCGGCCTCTCTGACCGAGCGTCCACCATCTTAAATGAGCGGTGGGAGCCGGGGCGGGGGCGGGGTTGCAGGGGCGGGGGCGTGAGCCTGCTGGGATGTTTGTGTGGACGGCAAATTGGTTTATCCCTATCAGATTCCTCAGTCTGTGGCCCAGCACACGCACACACACACACACACACACACACACAATCACACACACACAATCACGCACACACACACGCACACACACACACACACACACACACACTCACGCACACGTGTGAGCTTGTTTTTTTGAGAGAATGAAGAAAAGTTTGTTTTATGAAAAGAGAAGAAGGGGGGAAGGGGGAGGGGGGAGAGCGGAAAGAGGAGGAGACAGAGATAAGGAAGTCAGGATTCATGGCCCCAGTGAAAAATCATCAGGAGGAAATGCTGCGTTAATCTGTGGATTCTCATCATTGTTACATAATTGACTAATGGACACAGCTGTGACTCACATTACACATGACCACAGCAAGACCTGGTCCAGCACCGAGACCTGATCCAACAGCAAGATCTTGCTAGACAAGACAAGGATGGATGAATGGATGAATGGTTGATGGATGGTGGATGGATGAATGGTTGATGGATGGTTGATGGATGGATGGTGGATGGATGATTGGTTGATGGATGGATGGTGGATGGATGAATGGTTGATGGATGGATGGTGGATGGTTGATGGATGGTTGATGGATGGGTGGTTGATGGGTGGATGGATGGTGGATGGTTGATGGATGGGTGGTGGAAGTATGAATGATTGATGGATGGTTGACAGATGGATGGTGTATGGATGAATGGTTGATGGATGGATGGTGGATGGATGAATGGATGAATGGTTGATGGATGGTGGATGGATGAATGGTTGATGGATGGATGGTGGATGGATGGATGGATGGTGGATGGTTGATGGATGGTTGATGGTGGATGGTTGATGGATGGTTGATGGGTGGATGGATGGTTGATGGATGGTTTATGGATGGTTGATGGATGGTTGATGGTGGATGGTTGATGGATGGGTGGTTGATGGATGGTTGATGGGTGGATGGATGGTTGATGGATGGGTGGTGGAAGTATGAATGATTGATGGATGGTTGACAGATGGATGGTGTATGGATGGATGGTGGATGGATGGATGGTGGATGGATGGATGGATGGTTTATGGATGGTTGATGGATGGTTGATGGTGGATGGTTGATGGGTGGATGGATGGTTGATGGATGGGTGGTGGAAGTATGAATGATTGATGGATGGTTGACAGATGGATGGTGTATGGATGAATGGTTGATGGATGGCTGGATGGTTGATGTATGAATGTATATAAAGTCAGGTGTTCATGATGGATGATGACAGGTGTGGATTATATGCAGGGATTACAGAGTGTGTCTATAATCCAGCAGCAGCTTCATAAATAACTTCCTGCTTCGACGCCGACTCTCACTGCGACACAAAGAATAATAATGATAATAATAACAATAATAATAACAATAATGACAATGACAATAATAATAATACTACTAATAATAATAACAATAATAACAATCATAACAACAATATTAATCATGATAATGATAATGATAATAATAATAATAATTATGAAAATAATAATAATGAAAATAATAATAATAATAATAATAATAAATAATAAATAATTGTTGAGAATTGAGATTTACACGTTTTTTTAATCTTTTATGAACGGAAATACTTTCTGTCAAACCTCTGACAACACACACACACACACACACACTGTCAGTTTGTGGTCTAATTAAGCGTTACCTTAAAGTTGGAGAAGAGTCACACACACACACACACACACACACACACACCTGTGCTGCTCAGACAGGAAAGACCACCAACTGAAAGTCTGGTTTCCCATGTACGTGTGTGTGTGTGTGTGTGTGTGTGTGTGTGTGTGTGTGTTCACCTTCACTCCCTGCTGTTTAATCTGAGATGAATTATTATGATTATAATTATTATTATTATAGTTTTAAAACCCAGAGAAACTGTTATTTTATATTTCTCTGTATAAATATTTAAAACAATTTCATTCCTAAAAATGACAGAATTGAAATGTCACTGTTTGTAAAACAATGACCGTAAAGTTCTGTCTTCACTTTTAAACCTTTTAAAAATAATAATATAATATAATAATAATCACAAAGATTTTAGAGGTTAATCTGGAGCAGATAATCCTAACCCTTACTGACGGTTCAACAGTTATAACCTGGTTTAACGACCACAAACCTCAAACCTAACCCATCTAACTAACCAACCTGTAAACCAGTAAAAGAACCCATCAACTAACCAACTAACCAGCCACTCAACCATTCACACAACCCGCTAACTAATGACGGAACACATCAAACGTGTATAAATCTTGCTCGTTTGTTTTAAAACGTCACAGAAATCTTCATAGATGTGTTGAGATTAGAGCAGATTAGAGCAGATTAGAGCAGCTGTGACGGCTGCTGCTCTCGTCCCTCAGGCCTTTTCCTTTCTTCTTCCTTTCATCACGAACATTAGCAGCTGATGCTAACTCACCTGCTCATTCACTCATCTAATGACTTCATTTTCTCTGGGATTATCCTCGCCTGCAGCTCCACGCACCACACACGGTTACTATGACGACCACAACCACGGTGAAGATGGTGATAAACCACTGAGTGAGTGAGTGAGGGAGGCAGAAACAGGTCAAGCATCGATGCCTCGGCTATTTTAGGATTTTTTTAAACACACCGCGAGAAGAAGAGTGTGTGGGTGGGACTGAGGAACACACACACACACACACACACACACACACACCTCAGCCCTCTCTAATAATCCACTAATCCTATTTATCATCAGCCAGCTCTTCTTAGTGCAAGTGATACATGAGAGAAATCACCACTCACACACACACACACACACACACACAGAGTCTACAGAAGAAGAATAGTGATGTTTCCCTGGTGGACGATTACAGTAAATGTGTTTTCTAAAGAAAAGTCTCATCATTTATTTAAAAGGATTTAAAAGAGAAAATCTAAAGTGTAGCAGAGATGATCCGGCTTCAGCGTCAGCGTCAGCGTCAGCGTGGAAGAAATCTCTATTTTCACGTCATAAACACGTTTAAATAAGTTGGTAAATTTGTCCTAAATCACAGTTTAGGACAAATTCAGCAGCAGGTAATCTCTCAGTGCAGCCTGTGAGAGGGTGAGAGGGTGAGAGGGTGAGAAATAAACGTCTGTGTGTGAGTTTCACAGTTTCACAGTGAGTGAGTGAGTGAGTGTTCAGGTGTTTCATCACTTTATCTGCTGTCACCATCAAAACCTGTTTCATGACAAATTACATCCACAACTTGACCAGGAAAGAAGATGGAGGCGGAGATAAAGCTGGAGGCGGAGATAAAGATGGAGGCGGAGATAAAGATGGAGGCTGGATGGAGGTCAGAGAAGGACTGGAGAGTGCGTTTCTTCTTCTAATGTGTTTCCTGTTAAACGCGGACACTTTGATGTCAGACTGAGTGTTGGTGCGCTCACTCAGGGCCGCATTCAAACACCAGGGGGCCGTCCGCTCACTCAGGGCCGCATTCAAACACCAGGGGGCCGTCCGGTCACTCAGGGCCGCATTCAAACACCAGGGGGCCGTTCCATTTCCTGAGTCCAGGAAGCTCCGTGTTCATTTCTCTCATTTCCTCCTCTGACACTGCTCCTGGTGGGAGAGCAGGAATGTGGAGCAACACGGCCGCCTTTCCTGACTCCTCCAGGAGAAACAACACTTTCATCGAGAGGAGGACGACGAGGACGAGGACGACGAGGACGACGAGGACGAGGACGAGGACGAGGACGACGAGGACGAGGACGACGAGGACGACGACGAGGAGGACGAGGAGGTTAACACTTTAATGAGGATGACGACGAATTGGGATGTTTAAGATTAAACTTTGAAGTCAAAAGAAAAGTAAAATAATAAAATAGTAACATAGTAAAATAATAAATAGTATATAGTTAAAATAATACAATAATAAAATAGTAAACTAATAAAATAATAAATAGTAAAATAATAAAATAGTAAAATAATAAATAGTAAATAGTAAAATAATATAATAATAAAATAGTAAAATAGTAAAATAATAAAATAGTAAAATAATAAATAGTAAATAGAAAAATAATGTAGTGATAAAATAGTAAGATAATAAAATAGTAAAATAATAAAATAGTAAAATAATAAATAGTAAATAGTAAAATAATATAGTAATAAAATAGTAAAATAAAATAGTAAAATAATAAATAGTAAATAGTAAAATAATATAATAATAAAATAGTAAAATAATAAAATAGTAAAATAATAAAATAGTAAAATATTAAATAGTAAAATAATAAAATAGTAAAATAATAAATAGTAAATAGTAAAATAATATAATAATAAAATAGTAATATAATAAAATAATAAAAATAGTAAAATAATAAAATAGTAAACTAGTAAAATAATACAATAGTAAAATAATGAAATAGTAAAATAATAAAATAATAAAACAGTAAAATAATAAAATAGTAAAATAATAAAATAGTAAACTAATTCAATAGTAAAATAATAAAATAGTAAAATAATAAAGTAGTAAAATAATAAAATAGTAAAATAATAATAATAAAATAGTAAAATAATAAAATAGTAAAATAATAAAATAATAAAATAGTAAAATAATAAAACAATAAAATTGTAAAATTGTAAAATAATGAAATAGTAAAATAATAAAACAATAAAATTGTAAAATTGTAAAATAATGAAATAGTAAAATAATAAAAACGTTAACTTCATCAAAAAGAAAGAAGATCAATTAAAGGCACATTCTGGGATTTTTCCACTCATTAGAGTTCAGAGTGAACGTCAGCGTCCTCATGTCCTCATGTCCTCATGTCCTCATGTCTCCACTGTAGACCCTGGAGTGAAAAGTGTTGGACTCGTCCTTTAAATCATCAGCTGTAAGTTCTTCAGTAACAATTATGTCTGTGATACTTTGTGAAACAGAGAACACACACACACACACAGAGTCATTTCCACACATGTGTGTAATCTCAGCAGATTAGTTCAGTGAAGTGATTCAGACTTTCAGCCAGTTTTCACTTTTCTACCCAGAGCAGGAGGCGGGGGGGGGGGGGGGGGGGCAGTGCAGGGCCTGGAGGAACCCACATGGGTTGTATTTGAGAGCCTGAGGCATGAAATGGAATAGGTTTAATCTGTTATCACCTGCAGAGGACCACTGAGACACTGAGACACTGACACTGAGACACTGAGACACTGACACTGACACTGACACTGAGACACTGAGACACTGAGACTGAGACACTGACACTGACACTGACACTGAGACACTGAGACACTGACACTGAGACACTGACACTGACACTGAGACACTGAGACACTGACACTGACACTGACACTGAGACACTGAGACTGAGACACTGACACTGAGAAACTGACACTGAGACACTGACACTGACACTGAGACACTGACACTGAGACACTGAGACACTGACACTGACACTGACACTGAGACACTGAGACACTGAGACTGAGACACTGAGACACTGACACTGACACTGACACTGAGACACTGAGACACTGAGACTGAGACACTGACACTGACACTGAGACACTGACACTGACACTGAGACACTGAGACACTGAGACACTGAGACTGAGACACTGACACTGACACTGAGACACTGAGACACTGAGACTGAGACACTGAGACTGACACTGAGACTGACACTGACACTGACACTGACACTGAGACACTGACACTGACACTGACACTGAGACACTGAGACACTGACACTGACACTGAGACACTGAGACACTGACACTGACACTGAGACACTGACACTGAGACACTGAGACTGAGACACTGAGACTGAGACTGAGACTGACACTGAGACACTGAGACTGACACTGACACTGACACTGAGACACTGACACTGACACTGAGACACTGAGACACTGACACTGACACTGAGACACTGAGACACTGACACTGACACTGAGACACTGACACTGAGACACTGAGACTGAGACACTGAGACTGAGACTGAGACTGACACTGAGACACTGAGACTGACACTGACACTGACACTGACACTGAGACACTGACACTGACACTGAGACACTGACACTGACACTGAGACACTGAGACACTGAGACACTGAGACTGACACTGAGACACTGACACTGACACTGAGACACTGACACTGACACTGACACTGAGACACTGAGACTGACACTGAGACACTGAGACTGAGACACTGAGACTGAGACACTGAGACTGACACTGAGACACTGACACTGACACTGAGACACTGACACTGAGAGTGAGTGAGTGATCGAGCGAGTGGGCGTGGTGTTGTTTGTGTCTCAGTTCTGAGAAAAACATCATGAGGTAAAAAACAGTGGGAGGAAGAAAATGTTGGGAAATGGTGTTAAAAATAAAACCTGTGACGTTAAAAATAAAAACCTGTGACGTTAAAAATAAAAACCTGTGACGTTAAAAATAAAAACCTGTGACGTTTAAAATAAAACCTGTGACGTTTAAAATAAAAACCTGTGACGTTAAAAATAAAAACCTGTGACGTTTAAAATAAAAACCTGTGACGTTTAAAATAAAACCTGTGACGTTTAAAATAAAACCTGTGACGTTTAAAACCTGTGACGTTTAAAATAAAAACCTGTGACGTTTAAAATAAAACCTGTGACGTTTAAAATAAAACCTGTGACGTTAAAAATAAAACCTGTGACGTTTAAAATAAAACACACGTTTAATGTTATTTAACAAATGTTCAGGAAAACAGTTTTTCTTTCTTTAGTTTAAATTTTGTCGGAGCAAACGAAACAAATCCAGTTTCAATATAACTCTTGAAAGAGTTCTGAGACCTTTGTTTTGTTTGTTTGTTTTTTGTTTGTTTGTTTACAGTCTGTTACATAGTAATAACTCTGAGTTATGTGACCTTTGTTTTGTTTGTTTGTTTGTTTACAGTCTGTTACATAGTAATAACTCTGAGTTATGTGACCTTTGTTTTGTTTGTTTGTTTGTTTGTTTGTTTGTTTGTTTACAGTCTGTTACATAGTAATAACTCTGAGTTATGAGACCTTTGTTTTGTTTGTTTGTTTGTTTGTTTGTTTGTTTACAGTCTGTTACATAGTAATAACTCTGAGTTCTGAGACCTTTGTTTTGTTTGTTTGTTTGTTTACAGTCTGTTACATAGTAATAACTCTGAGTTATGAGACCTTTGTTTTGTTTGTTTGTTTGTTTGTTTACAGTCTGTTACATAGTAATAACTCTGAGTTATGTGACCTTTGTTTTGTTTGTTTGTTTGTTTGTTTGTTTACAGTATGTTACATAGTAATAACTCTGAGTTCTGAGACCTTTGTTTTGTTTGTTTGTTTGTTTGTTTACAGTATGTTACATAGTAATAACTCTGAGTTCTGAGACCTTTGTTTTGTTTGTTTGTTTGTTTGTTTACAGTCTGTTACATAGTAATAAGTCTGAGTTATGTGACCTTTGTTTTGTTTGTTTGTTTGTTTACAGTCTGTTACATAGTAATAACTCTGAGTTATGTGACCTTTGTTTTGTTTGTTTGTTTGTTTACAGTCTGTTACATAGTAATAACTCTGAGTTCTGAGACCTTTGTTTTGTTTGTTTGTTTGTTTACAGTCTGTTACATAGTAATAACTCTGAGTTATGTGACCTTTGTTTTGTTTGTTTGTTTGTTTACAGTCTGTTACATA
Source organism: Solea solea (assembly GCF_958295425.1). Classification (NCBI taxonomy): domain Eukaryota; kingdom Metazoa; phylum Chordata; class Actinopteri; order Pleuronectiformes; family Soleidae; genus Solea; species Solea solea. The sequence goes on from NC_081136.1 coordinate 37,075,794, forward strand.
GTAATAACTCTGAGTTATGTGACCTTTGTTTTGTTTGTTTGTTTGTTTGTTTGTTTGTTTACAGTCTGTTACATAGTAATAACTCTGAGTTATGAGACCTTTGTTTTGTTTGTTTGTTTGTTTGTTTGTTTACAGTCTGTTACATAGTAATAACTCTGAGTTCTGAGACCTTTGTTTTGTTTGTTTGTTTGTTTACAGTCTGTTACATAGTAATAACTCTGAGTTCTGAGACCTTTGTTTTGTTTGTTTGTTTGTTTGTTTACAGTATGTTACATAGTAATAACTCTGAGTTCTGAGACCTTTGTTTTGTTTGTTTGTTTGTTTGTTTACAGTCTGTTACATAGTAATAAGTCTGAGTTATGTGACCTTTGTTTTGTTTGTTTGTTTGTTTACAGTCTGTTACATAGTAATAACTCTGAGTTATGTGACCTTTGTTTTGTTTGTTTGTTTGTTTACAGTCTGTTACATAGTAATAACTCTGAGTTCTGAGACCTTTGTTTTGTTTGTTTGTTTGTTTACAGTATGTTACATAGTAATAACTCTGAGTTCTGAGACCTTTGTTTTGTTTGTTTGTTTGTTTGTTTACAGTCTGTTACATAGTAATAAGTCTGAGTTATGTGACCTTTGTTTTGTTTGTTTGTTTGTTTACAGTCTGTTACATAGTAATAACTCTGAGTTATGTGACCTTTGTTTTGTTTGTTTGTTTGTTTACAGTCTGTTACATAGTAATAACTCTGAGTTCTGAGACCTTTGTTTTGTTTGTTTGTTTGTTTACAGTCTGTTACATAGTAATAACTCTGAGTTATGTGACCTTTGTTTTGTTTGTTTGTTTGTTTACAGTCTGTTACATAGTAATAACTCTGAGTTATGTGACCTTTGTTTTGTTTGTTTGTTTGTTTGTTTGTTTGTTTACAGTCTGTTACATAGTAATAACTCTGAGTTATGAGACCTTTGTTTTGTTTGTTTGTTTGTTTGTTTGTTTGTTTGTTTACAGTCTGTTACATAGTAATAACTCTGAGTTCTGAGACCTTTGTTTTGTTTGTTTGTTTGTTTGTTTACAGTATGTTACATAGTAATAACTCTGAGTTATGAGACCTTTGTTTGTTTGTTTGTTTGTTTGTTTGTTTACAGTCTGTTACATAGTAATAACTCTGAGTTATGTGACCTTTGTTTTGTTTGTTTGTTTGTTTACAGTCTGTTACATAGTAATAACTCTGAGTTCTGAGACCTTTGTTTTGTTTGTTTGTTTGTTTGTTTACAGTCTGTTACATAGTAATAACTCTGAGTTCTGAGACCTTTGTTTTGTTTGTTTGTTTGTTTGTTTACAGTCTGTTACATAGTAATAACTCTGAGTTCTGAGACCTTTGTTTTGTTTGTTTGTTTGTTTGTTTACAGTCTGTTACATAGTAATAACTCTGAGTTCTGAGACCTTTGTGTTTTTCAGTTAAAGCTGATGTGGATCTAAAAATAGGTTTGGCTAAGTTCATGTTCTCACCTACACATGTTCACCAACTCCTCACACACACATATTCTTGTACAGCGGCCTCAATGAGGACACACACACACACACACACATAATGCATTCACTAACCTTAAGTCTAACCCTTAACCTGAACCTCATCCTTAACTTAAAATCAGGGTTTAAACCGCAAACTGCCCTTTAAAGTTAGAGGAGCAAACAAAATGTCCTCACAGAGACACATACACGCACAAACACACACACGCACACGCACGCGCACGCACACACACACACACACACATACACTGCTCTACTTTGCCCACGCTGCAATAACAGCTGTGCCACACGAGACGAGAGACAATGTTCCATTTCACACACCAGAGTCACACACACACACGCACACGCACACATACACGCACACACACACACACACACCCACACACGCACGCACACACACGCACGCACACACACACACGCACGCACACCCCCACACACACACACACAGTAGGTCAAAAGTCACCCTAGATATAATTTTACAGCTAAAAAAAGATTTAAATTAGGATTAAAAAGATTAAAAATAAATCATATGAACACATAAAAATAAATGATCAATAACATAATAATTATAATAATAATCTTCATCAAAGCAAATTGCTTGAGACGAGAAACAAAGTCTAAGATTCTGTCTGAACAAAAAGTTGAGGACAAATATTCACGTTTGTCACAAACACATGAAAATCATTTCAAATAACATTTTACATCCGTACACGTTCTTTAATCTACAGAAGAAGACTTTTCCCAAACCTTAAAGTAAAATAATGATATTTTTATAAAAGTTATAAAAGTGCATTCATTCATTTGTATATTACAGTTATTAATAATACATTACAGTTCTATTATTATGACTTATTATAGACAAAGTGTCTCCATGTGTCGCAGAGATTCATGTCCTCATTCTCGCTTCATGACATTGTGCGTGTGCGTGTGTGCGCGTGTGTGTGTGTGTGCGTGCGTGCGTGCGTGTGCTGACATAGACAAACACCATGAGAGCAGCAGAGCTGACAGAGTCTTTCTCTGTTGACACTCTAAACACGACACAGTGTGAGAACGACAACAACGACAACAACGACAATGACGGCGACTCAGCGTGAGAAGATGTGATGAAGATGATGATGATGAGTCAGGTTTGAAAAAAGTTTCCAAACTCATGGAATCTGTGGGACAGAGACCAGACACACGGACACATGATACAGTCACTCTTCTGACTTTGTTTCCTCCTTGTTAGGTCATGATTTGACCTAATCTAAAGAAAGTCACCTAATCTGATTACAAGATTAAAGAAAGTCACCTAATCTGATTACAAGACTAAAGAAAGTCATCTAATCTGATTACAAGACTAAAGAAAGTCATCTAATCTGATTACAAGATTAAAGAAAGTCACCTAATCTGATTACAAGATTAAAGAAAGTCACCTAATCTGATTAGAAGACTAAAGAAAGTCATCTAATCTGATTACAAGATTAAAGAAAGTCACCTAATCTGATTACAAGACTAAAGAAAGTCACCTAATCTGATTACAAGACTAAATAAAGTCACCTAATCTGATTACAAGACTAAAGAAAGTCACCTAATCTGATTACAAGACTAAAGAAAGTCACCTAATCTTATTACAAGACTAAAGAAAGTCACCTAATCTGATTACAAGACTAAAGAAAGTCACCTAATCTTATTACAAGATTAAAGAAAGTCACCAAATCTGATTACAAGATTAAAGAAAGTCACCTAATCTGATTCAACAACAAGAACAACATCATCAACAACAACATCAACA
>NC_081136.1:37086583-37089083 GCF_958295425.1 Solea solea
GTCCCTGTGGACCAGTTGAGGAGCTCACGGTATCAAAAGTTTTTTCAAATGTCGCATGGCGCACGAGATAGGGGGCGGCAAAGTTCGTGATGATTCTGATGTTTCGCATCAGAAAAACAAAACTCTTATAACTTTACGATGGAAGGTCCGATCCGAACCAAACTTGCTACCATTGATGATGGGCCATGGCTGAAGACGTCTATGAAAAAACGGTTAAGTTTGAAAACAGCGCCTCCTTGTGGTGGAAGAAAATACACACAAAAAAAGTTTTTTTACGATTTCGGGAATAACTTTTACACAGATAATCGTACCGAACTCAAAATTGGTGACAACAGTCAAAACACATGGTAGATGATGCGTGATCAATATGACGACAAATCGTTTAACGGTGTTGCCATGGCAACGACGCAAAGTCGGATTTTTGGGACAAAAAATCAAACTGCTACAACTTCGCGAATCCTGGTCCGATCTGAACCAAACTTGCTAGGATTGATGACAGTCCGGCCCTAAAGACGTCTATATGAAAATATTCAATTTCGAAAACAGCGCCCCCTGGTGACAGCAGACAATATGACAGCTGGTATTTCAATTATCTCCTCCTAGAGCTTTTGTGCGATCACCTTCAAACTTGGTGAGATCAATGTGGACGAGTTGAGCATCAAAAGTTATCAAAAGCTTTTTAAAATATTGTATGGCGTACGAGATAGGGGGCGCCAAAATTGGAGATAATAATAATTTTTCACAACAGACAATGAAACTCTTATAACTTCGCGATGGAAGGTCTGATCCCAACCAAACTTGCTCTAGTTGATGATGGTTAGTTCCTGAAGACGACTATGTTGCTGAAACGGTACATTTTGAAAACAGCGCCTCCTGATGGTGGTAGAAAATTCTAAAAAAATAAACTGTTACAACTTTGCCAATCCTGGTCCGATCTGAACCAAACTTGCTGGGATTGATGATAGTCCGGCCCTGAACACTTCTATATGAAAATATTCAATTTAAAATACAGCGCCACCTGGTGACAGCAGACAGAATTACATTTATAGTTTTTGATGCTGCTCCAACAGGGATTGTTGTATCCACTTGAAACTTAGTATGTGGGACCCCAGACCCTTCCTCAACATGTCCGTAAAAGGTCACCTCCCTACAGGAAGTGGATCGCCCGAAACAGGAAGTAAAGTCTTACATTGTCCGATTGACACGAAACTAGATATGTGAGTTACGGGACCTTCCCTGAACATGTTTCTGGAGACGAACAGGAAGTCGGCCATTTTAAACAGGAAGTGCCCTCTAACTTTGCCATACATTGTCCGATCTGCACAAAACCTTATATGTTACACCAGGGACCTGTCCTGAGCATGTCCGTAATAGGTCACCTCCCTACAGGAAGTGGAACGCCCGAAACAGGAAGTAAAGTCTTACATTGTCCGATCTGAACAAAACTTGATATGTAAGACAAGGGAAGTTCCCTGAACACGTTTACGTACACGCACTTGACCGAACAGGAAGTCTGCCATTTTAAACAGGAAGTGCCCTATAACTTTGCCATACGTTGCCCGATCCCCCCCGAAATGTGGATCGACATGCGCGGGGACGCCGCTGAAAATAACTAGTACTGAAAATAACTAGTACCGCGCGCGGTGAATGAACGGGTGAGAGCGCGAGGCACGCGGGGAGCCGTGGCACACGGCGACCCGCGTGGGTCGGCTCGAACCCGTTCAGAACCGCGCGCGGTACTAGTTAAATGTTGAGGTTGTGTCTTTTCTCCTGATGTTCATGAACATTAACATGAGAATGTTGTTAAGTGTCTTCACGTTTCACACGTTTCTTTTATTGACTCTGAAAATAAAAACAATACAAAAATGACATAATACACCTTTAATTGATTTAATGTAATAATTCCTGAAAATCATAAAACATTTAAAATAGTAAACGAGAAAATGTAACAAAACTTAACACAAAAAACCCCAAAAAACTCACAATAATCATACGAATGAGTTTCTAACTTTATTTAAATGAAACTTTAACATTTATGTCAAAAAGTCACGTTTTTAATAAAGAAATTCAAGTCAAGTGTTAGCTGTTCAGACTTCCTGTCACATGACTGAGTCACGTGACTCAGTCACTCAGTCAGAGCAGGAAGGCGGGAAGTTTGCACCTGTCTGTTAGCTAACGTGTCCATGAGGCCTGCTAAGCTAACGGCTAACTATAGAAACTAATGGTCATGTAGCACGTAGCATCTAGCCTGTAGCCTGAGGACAACGTTTGGACTAACTGTCTTCATCTTCTTCATCTTCTTCATCTTCTTCATGGTCTTCATCGTCTTCATCATCACAGTTTAGTGGACGTTCATGTTAATAAGGTAAGAGCGGTTTATGCTAACGTAGCTGAGTTTCTTTGGTGAATATTTCCTGCTGTTTTTGTTAAAGTTGTGGTTCTGGTCCATGTTGTGGTCCATGTTGTGGTTCTGGTCCATGTTGTGGTCCATGTTGTGGTT
>NC_081136.1:37094083-37136583 GCF_958295425.1 Solea solea
CCTGACCCAGCCCGAAGTACTATTATTATCACTATTATCACTACTATTATCACTGAACTATTACTAATACAATTTTCCCATTGAACGAAGCTGCAGCTGCTGCACCAGTCTCCTGGCTCGCGTCATCTGGGTCCTCCGGTAGGCGGGACTTACTGTTGTACGTTTGCCCTTTGGTCAGCGGGCAGCATCCGCAGCTGGTTGAATTTCGGTCAGAGGAATGTTGCAGCTTTGTGGAGCGGTGCACATGCAGGGGCGTCAGGTCTGCCCCTCTCCATCAAGCAGGCAGCCAGATTTACTCTTCACCACACGTGAACACCGATGATTCACATAAATCAACATATCATTTACAACCTGCAAGAAACGGGTTTTATTGAGCGGAAAAAAGGAAGCCCGAGTCCCGACCCGACCCGCCTCATTTGGACATTTTTCGGCCCAAACCCGCAGGTCTGGTCTGGTTTTTCGGGCCATCCCGACCCGTTGAGAACTCTAATAACAATGACTGTTAGTAGCTTAGTAACTGACCACAGGCTCATGACCATCAGCTGATTCTGATTTAAACACCTGATTAATGACCAAGTGTGAAAGATGTTTAAATCAAATAAAAACAAGCTGCCGTCTGGACGTCTGGACGTCTGTTTGTCCAGCGTCTCGGGGAATGTGGGAGTTTTTCTTTTTCTTTCTCGAGGGACAACGATGACGGAGAATCACGAGGACGAGCGATGGAGATGGAGATGGACGCGATGAAGAGAAACAAAGATGTGTTTTCCTTTTCTGAAGACTCGCTCCTCCTCCTCCTCCTCCTCCTCCTCCTCCTCCTCCCCTCAGGCTGATCACTGCTCTGCATGTCTGGACGGGCTCGAGTCGTTCTCAGGTAAAACTGGTCACCCGAGTCCTCTTCATCTCACCCCACCTCCATCTGTGCTCACCTGCCCCGAGGCAAACCTCCCTCACTCTGTGGGAGCGTGAGTAAGAGCAGCAGAGAGTTCCGTGGGAGTTGTGCGGCCCCCACACACAATGCCCTCACTGTTGACACTAACTTTTGTAGTAAACTTTGTTGGCGGTGGATTTCCAGCGACGTTGTTCCAGCGTGACGTGGAGACTCTGAAGCCTGAGCCGCAGACGTGTTCAAGACAAAATTGACAGAAACAGTCGAGTGAATATCAGAGGAAGAGAAGAAAAGGGATGAAAGAGGAAAAAGCACATTTGTGCTGACAGGGCGAGGGGGGGTGGGGTTGGGGGGGGGGGGCAGTGAGCCAGGGCAGCAGAGAGTGACAGAGCTACAATAGAAACACAATAGACTCTCCTTCCCCCAACAACAGTCGTCTCCTCGCTGACTGTTGCTGCTGCTGCTGCAGAGAAAGACAACAGCAATAAAATCAGACTAAACCGCTTACACTTTACAATTTTACACTGTGCTAGTCAAAGCTAATTCCTCCTTCACTGTTTAGGGGAAAACATCTGCCCTCACTAACCCCCGCTTCTTCTTCTTCTTCTTCTTCTTTTCTTTTTTTCTCTTAAAAACCTGTTTATCCGCCGTCAACACAAACAATACAAGCTGCCGTTGGAGCGCAGCACCTGTTGCTTCCTGGTTCACGGCTGCTGCTGCTGCTGCTGCTGCTGCTGCTGATGATGATGATGATGATCGCATAAACAAACTCCAGTGTTGACAGCGACACATTCCCACATTTCATCTGCTCTTACACAACGTTTCCCTCACTTTCAGCAGATCTCGTTACTTTGCTTTAAGCCCCGCCCTCTTGTGATCGTGGACTCTCACTTGTCACTTCAATGTTGAGCAGATACATTTGTGTCAGTGTGAAGTTGTGCTGCTTCTTTGTGTAACTGTCACTTTGAGGTGGAGGTCTATTAGCAGCTTTCTTATCTCAGCCTCACCGTTTAGACGGCACTTAAGTAAATTAGAGAGCAGCTAAACACACACACACACATCCATGCTGAAGTCTCTGGGACCTGAACCTCAGGCTTTTCACTCACTCATCTGTTTTCTCAGGTTCAACGACGACATAGTTGAGATTCTGCCACGTGTTTAAAAGCAGCTGTGGAATGACACGGGTTCAGGATCATGAGAGCGAACATTCAGTAAAATCATCAAAGCATGAAGACGTCAAGGAAACAGACGACGTGTGGTTGAACCAGTCTGAGACGCTGTCAGTGAAAACATGACCAGTAAACTCACTCTTTTCCTCTGTGCACTTTGGTGTGGGAGAGTGAGTGCTCTACACACTGTGAGATAAACATGTCAACGTGTTCTGAAGACATCGTGGAGATCACTGAACTCAGTTCAGTGATCTCTCTCTAACTCAGATCAGTGATCTTGCTGACGTGTTGGTTAAACCTGTCTCAGTTCAGTATTCCCTCTCTCTAACTGATCTCAGATCAGTGATCTCTCTCTAACTGTAAACTCAGTTCAGTGATCTCTCCAGTTTTGTTTTCGTCAACGATGACGATGACGAAATTATTTTGTTGACGCCCCTTTTTTTTCATGGTGATAACGAGACGGTGACGAGATGATCTTCTCATGTTTACGACGAGGCGTTTGTAAATGTCAGTGTGTGGTTTGTCAGACGTTCAGAGTGCACAACATTTCTGCTTATTGTGCGCGCAATCTGTCAATCAAAACCTAAAAATGAGTTGGTCCATGTTTCAAGACGATTTACGCTCCTCGCCCTGATGACGCAACGCGGTCGGGGCGCACTGAGGACAGTCCGATCGACAGTTGCGCCGGGGGCAGGTGGGCGGGAGAAGCCGCAGCGAGTGCACATGTCCGCGAGGTCCGAGCGAGGGTTCGCTGTAAACCACCTTCGCCCCGAGCCCTTCCAAGCCAATCTAGAGTCGGTCGCGGCGCACCACCGGCGGAGGATATTTCATGTCAAACTTATGTGTGACACTGTTGTATTATGAAGTCGGCATCAATTCATGAAAAAAAAAGGTTTCTACCCAACAGTAATCTCCAATACTTATTGACCTCAATGGATTTGTTCTATACTAATTTGACTAAACTATTTTTTTTTCTAAACTTTTTGAGTTTTCGTCGACTAAAACTATCACATATAGAAATGACTAAAACGTGACTAAAACCATCACATAGAAATGACTAAAACGTGACTAAAACTATCACATATAGAAATGACTGAAACGTGACTAAAACATCACATAGAAATGACTGAAACGTGACTAAAACTATCACATATAGAAATGACTAAAACGTGACTAAAACTATCACATATAGAAATGACTAAAACGTGACTAAAACCATCACATATAGAAATGACTAAAACGTGACTAAAACTATCACATAGAAATGACTAAAACGTGACTAAAACTATCACATATAGAAATGACTGAAACGTGACTAAAACATCACATAGAAATGACTGAAACGTGACTAAAACTATCACATATAGAAATGACTAAAACGTGACTAAAACTATCACATATAGAAATGACTAAAACGTGACTAAAACTATCACATATAGAAATGACTAAAACGTGACTAAAACTATCACATATAGAAATGACTGAAACGTGACTAAAACATCACATAGAAATGACTAAAATGTGACTAAAACTATCACATATAGAAATGACTAAAACGTGACAAACTATCACATATAGAAATGACTAAAACGTGACAAACTATCACATATAGAAATGACTAAAACGTGACTAAAACCATCACATATAGAAATGACTAAAACGTGACTAAAACTATCACATAGAAATGACTAAAACGTGACTAAAACTATCACATATAGAAATGACTGAAACGTGACTAAAACATCACATAGAAATGACTGAAACGTGACTAAAACTATCACATATAGAAATGACTAAAACGTGACTAAAACTATCACATATAGAAATGACTAAAACGTGACTAAAACTATCACATATAGAAATGACTAAAACGTGACTAAAACTATCACATATAGAAATGACTGAAACGTGACTAAAACATCACATAGAAATGACTAAAATGTGACTAAAACTATCACATATAGAAATGACTAAAACGTGACAAACTATCACATATAGAAATGACTAAAACGTGACAAACTATCACATATAGAAATGACTAAAATGTGACTAAAACTATCACGTATAGAAATGACTAAAACGTGACTAAAACTATCACATATAGAAATGACTAAAACGTGACTAAAACATCACATAGAAATGACTAAAACGTGACAAACTATCACATATAGAAATGACTAAAACGTGACAAACTATCACATATAGAAATGACTAAAATGTGACTAAAACTATCACGTATAGAAATGACTAAAACGTGACTAAAACTATCACATATAGAAATGACTAAAACGTGACTAAAACCTCACATAGAAATGACTAAAACGTGACTAAAACTATCACATATAGAAATGACTAAAACGTGACAAACTATCACATATAGAAATGACTAAAACGTGACAAACTATCACATATAGAAATGACTAAAACGTGACTAAAACTATCACATATAGAAATGACTAAAACGTGACTAAAACATCACATAGAAATGACTAAAACGTGACTAAAACTATCACATATAGAAATGACTAAAACGTGACAAACTATCACATATAGAAATGACTAAAACGTGACAAACTATCACATATAGAAATGACTAAAACAATAAGCGTTTTAGTCCAAAAGACTAAAACTAAGACTTAATCTAGAATGGCTGCCAAAAACAACACTGTATCTCCTAAACTGATCTCAGATCAGTGATCTCTCTCTAACTGTAAACTCAGATCAGTGATCTCTCTCTAACTGAGCTCAGATCAGTGATCTTGCTGACGTGGTGATTAAACCTGTCTCAGCTCAGGTAGAGACTGAAGTATCTGCTTCAGGCGAGAGAACTCAGTGGGAGGTAAAACAATCTGTTCAAGTATTTTTCCATAAATGAATCTGTCAGATGTTTGAATGTTTCAATGTTGCCAGCTGGTGTTTACGTTCCTCTCGTCAGTGGAAACATAATTAATCTCTGAGATTAAAGAGTAATGGTTTTTAATATCGTGACGAGAATCATCTCCAAACCGATCCGGACATGTTGGGGGCGTGGCTGGCGTTGGTGGAAGAGCTTGTGAAGTCATGTGATCAGAGGTTCTGCTGTGGTCCGTCCAGGCCGACATGACCTCAGGACAGACTTCCCTGTGAAAACAGCCGGCGGCTCCGCTCGCTGCCTCCAGTACAAACACTCCCAGGCCCCAGAGGGAGGCGGGGAGGGGCGGGGCCAGAGGCGGGTCAGACACTGTGTCCCTGTGAACACAATGAAAGATCATCACATTTCTAATGTGTGTCTGTGTGTGTGTGTCAGCTGCAGCTGTGAGTTACAATGTTTCACCAACGTTCAAGATGAACGAGTGAAGAGCGTTAATGCTCGTGATGACGCACGCCACACCAAACTTACACATCTCCTCCTCGACGTTAAAGATGAACGAGTGAAGAGCGTTAATGCTCGTGATGACGCACGCCACACCAAACTTACACATCTCCTCCTCGACGTTAAAGATGAACGAGTGAAGAGCGTTAATGCTCGTGATGACGCACGCCACACCAAACTTACACATCTCCTCCTCGACGTTAAAGATGAACGAGTGAAGAGCGTTAATGCTCGTGATGACGCACGCCACACCAAACTTACACATCTCCTCCTCGACGTTAAAGATGAACGAGTGAAGAGCGTTAATGCTCGTGATGACGCACGCCACACCAAACTTACACATCTCCTCCTCGACGTTAAAGATGAACGAGTGAAGAGCGTTAACGCTCGTGATGACGCACGCCACACCAAACTTACACATCTCCTCCTCGACGTTAAAGATGAACGAGTGAAGAGCGTTAATGCTCGTGATGACGCACGCCACACCAAACTTACACATCTCCTCCTCGACGTTAAAGATGAACGAGTGAAGAGCGTTAACGCTCGTGATGACGCACGCCACACCAAACTTACACATCTCCTCCTTGACGTTAAAGATGAACGAGTGAAGAGCGTTAATGCTCGTGATGACGCACGCCACACCAAACTTACACATCTCCTCCTCGACGTTAAAGATGAACGAGTGAAGAGCGTTAATGCTCGTGATGACGCACGCCACACCAAACTTACACATCTCCTCCTCGACGTTAAAGATGAACGAGTGAAGAGCGTTAACGCTCACACACGCACAGCGACGACTCTTATTCCACTTCACAAACCAAACAAAGAAAGTTTCCTGTCGTCATGACGACACTTTTCCAGTCTGCAGCTTTAACTCGTGCATAAATCAAACGTTTCCGTGGTCAAACTAAAGGAGCGCTTGTTAATCCGTCGACGTCTGTGATCAGTTTTGTAAATCCACGTGTGGGAAGTTCCCGGCGTGAGGAAAAAAAAACTCTGATGCAAATCTTCACCTGAAAGTTCAGGCGTGACGAGGACGTCCTGAGAAAGAGGCTCCTCCCACATCACCTGAGCTGCTGATGACCATGACGGTCCTGAGAAAGAGGCTCCTCCCACATCACCTGAGCTGCTGATGACCATGACGGTCCTGAGAAAGAGGCTCCTCCCACATCACCTGAGCTGCTGATGACCATGACGGTCCTGAGAAAGAGGCTCCTCCCACACTGAGCTGATTTCCCTAATAAGGCTTTTGCCGATTGTCCAACTGGAGACAAAGGCTGAGTAAACAGTCCTGAGGCTGTGGACGCTCCACACACACACACACACACACACACACACAGCAGTCCCTTTGTTAACGGTGGATACCGTTGTTGCAGTGAACACATGAATGATCACACTCACTGATTCAGGCTCAGTGTGAATCAAGAATGTTTGAGACAATATTTAACACATAAAGTGTGTTTGTGCGTCTGTGTCCAGCCTGAGACACGGAGACGCCGTCTGTCCTGAAAACATCTGCGTTCACGTCTTTATCTCACGGTTACACCACTCACTCTCCCACACACACACACACACACACTCACTCACTCACTCACTCACTCTCCTACATCAAAGTCCAGAGAGAAAACCAGCGATTTCAGCTGCGGGGACACAGGAGCTGCTGCTCCTCTGCTGCCTCGTGTGGTCACTTTGAGTCACTGAGTTCAGTCTCAATGAAATATTATATAATAAAATCTAAAGTTTGATTATTGTTGAAATACTGTGACCCTCTCACCACGCTGCCCCCTCAGGTTTCAGGTGGTACTGCTTCAAATCTGTTTGGTCAGTTTGTGAAAGTCTGGAGCAGAAATACAGAAAAACCATCAACTAGTGTTTGATGTTAGCATTTGGTTTCAACAACAAATGTGGGTTAGTGGATGGATGAATGGATGAATGGATGATGCATGCTGTCATTAGCTTCATGATGGTGAAAGTGTGCGTCTGTGACAACAAACAGAAGTGTGTTTTATTTCTGTCAAATCATCTGAAAATAGAAAAGATTAAGAGCAAAGTCAACATCTGTCCAAAGATGTCCACAGAGACTGGAGACGTCCACAGAGACTGGAGACGTCCACGTCTCCGTCACTTTATTAGAAGGTGATTAAACTCACGACTTGGCCCAGATATAAACGCACGTTTGCAGGCGATGCCAAGATCATGTCATCAGTGAGCTACAGCTCTGTCTGTCTGTCTCTCTGTCTGTCTGTCTGTCTGTCTGTCTGTCTGTCTGCTGCTCACACAGTTTGACTGAAGAGCAGCAAAAGCTTCGTGCAGCGTTGGGTAAAAACCTCAGTGACAGTTTGTGGAAACAGGCTCATGCAAATGTGCTGAGCTCTGACAGGTGAGCTTCAGTTTGGCCCCGGGGCAGGGAGAGACGGGGGGGAGGCGGGGGAGAGATGGGGGAGACGGCCGTCTTCTGAGGAGCACGTGCTGCAGCAGAACGTGAACTTTGTCTCCTGAGGCCACGCTCGTGGGAAAACTCCTGAAGAGTTTGTGGTTTTTATTCAAAGTTACTTTAAAACGTTGTTAAATATTCAGAAAAATATTTTTCAGGTCAGGAAAGTCCCAAAGTCCCTGAGTCAGAATGTGAAGAACATCAAAGGGTTCTCACTCCTCACTTTGTTTCCTCAAACCTTCTTCAAAGGAAACTGACAACAGAAATGTTCTTGGAAACACAATTTCATAGAAAGTTTCCACAGCTTTTCTTTCAATTCACCATTTTGAGAAATAACACGACTGCTAGACACTTAGCTTAGCTTAGCTTAGCTTAGCTTAGCTTAGCTTATTAACAGAAGGGTGAAGCTACAGTAAACAAACTCTGGTTTGTTTTTAAAGGAGAACAAAATGGCTGCTACTCGTACGACAGCACAGTGTGTTTTTAGTATTTTTAGTATTTTTACTAAATCAGTGGAACGTGTGTTTAAAACTTTTAAATATCAGTTCCAGTGAAATCCTTCATGTCACAACTCTCATGAATTCCCTCTAAAATGTGTCACCTCGTACTCATTGTGTCTCTCTGCTCGTCATCATTCATCCACTCACTCGTTCATTCCCTCACTCTGTCACAGGCTGTTACATACTTTCCCTCTCTCTGACCTCACGCTGCTGAAAACTCTGTTGCAGCAGTTTTTATTTATTTCACACGTTTGTTGCACGAATCAGATCAAAGTCGTTCACGCAGAGAAAGTTTAACTGATGTTTGTGCTGATGTGAAGAAATTCACATCAGCACAAACAAGCTTTTCAATTGTGAAACAAATGTGCTTTCTGAGCGTGTGTGTGTGTGTGCGTGTGTGCGTGTGTGTGTGTGCGTGCGTGCGCGTGTGTGGGATGAAGGTTTAGGCTCGTCGTCGTCCAACACGCCCTGAGGCTCCTCAGTAAAAGAGATAATTATCTTTTATCTGCGATGTTGTGACGGGAGATTATGGTTCAAATTTACGATTGTTAGCGAGACAAAGCGAAGGCTGCTCTTTTCAAAGTGGCGAGGGCGAGCGAGAAGTGAGAGAACTCCCACAATGCCGCAGCAGCTCATCCCTCATGTTTCAGGCTGGAGGTCCTTTAAACAACAACAACAACGACACAGGAGGAGAATGTCAACACTCTCGCTCTCTCATAAATCCTTTAATGCAGTCAGATTATGTCATGAATCATAGCAGATTAGAGATAAACCAGATGATGAGGTGTGAGATTAATGTCAATTTACATCATATAATAATAATAATCATAATCACATAGAGTTGAAGTTTGTAATAAAACTTGATATTTAGTTTATTGATCCACACGTTGTTACGTGTTTGTCTGCTGCATATGTAGCTCCACCCACCGACTGCTTAGCTTAGCTTAGCTTAGCTTAGCAAACAAGCTTTCCCAAAGTGTGTGTGTATCTTTGTATTTGATCAACAGAGAAGTAAAGTTCAGGATAAAGGTAAAGTTCAGTCGTCACAGTCATCACAGTCACAGGCTTCACAGTCATCACAGACGTCACAGTCGTCACAGTTGTCAAAGTCGTCACAGTTGTCACAGTCGTCACAGTGGTCACAGACGTCACAGTCGTCACAGACGTCACAGTCGTCACAGACCTCACAGTCGTCAGTCACAGACGTCACAGTCACAGTCAACGTTGTCACAGTCGTCAAAGTCACAGTCATCACAGACCTCACAGTCGTCACAGTCACAGACGTCACAGTCACAGTCAACGTTGTCACAGTCGTCAAAGTCACAGTCATCACAGACGTCACAGTCACAGACGTCACAGTCACAGACGTCACAGTCACAGACGTCAGTCACAGACGTCAGTCACAGACGTCAGTCACAGACGTCAGTCACAGACGTCACAGCCGTCACAGTCACAGTCGTCACAGGTGTCACAGGTGTCACAGACATCACAGACCTCACAGACGTCACAGTCACAGGCGTCACAGTCACAGACGTCAGTCACAGGCGTCACAGACATCACAGACCTCACAGACGTCACAGCCGTCACAGTTACAGACGTCACAGTCACAGTCGTCACAGACATGACAGACCTCACAGACGTCACAGTCGCTACAGTCACAGTCGTCACAGACCTCACAGACCTCACAGACGTTACAGTCACATTGGTCACAGTCGTCACAGTCACAGACACAGACGTCAGTCACAGACGTCAGTCGTCACAGACATCACAGTCGTTACAGTCACAGTCAGTCTTCACAGTCGTCACAGACGTCACAGTCGTCACAGTCACAGACGTCACAGTCGTCACAGTCACAGGCGTCACAGTCACAGTCGTCACAGTCAAAGTTGTCACAGTCACAGTCGTCACAGTCACAGACGTCAGTCACAGTCGTCAGTCACAGTCGTCACAGTCATGGACGTCACAGTCACAGTCGTCAGTCACAGTCGTCACAGACGTCACAGTCACAGACGTCACAGTCAAAGTTGTCACAGTCACAGTCGTCACAGTCACAGACGTCAGTCACAGTCGTCAGTCACAGTCGTCACAGTCATGGACGTCACAGTCACAGTCGTCAGTCACAGTCGTCACAGACGTCACAGTCACAGTCGTCACAGTCAAAGTTGTCACAGTCACAGTCGTCACAGTCACAGACGTCAGTCACAGTCGTCAGTCACAGTCGTCACAGTCATGGACGTCACAGTCACAGTCGTCAGTCACAGTCGTCACAGACGTCACAGTCACAGACGTCACAGTCACAGACGTTACAGTGACAGTCATCATAGTCACAGTCGTCACAGACGTCACAGTCGTCACAGTCACAGGCGTCACAGACGTCACAGACCTCACAGACGTCAGTCACAGACGTCAGTCACAGTCACAGACGTCACAGTCGTCACAGTCACAGACGTCACAGTCACAGTCCCAGACGTCACAGTCGTCGCAGACGTCACAGTCGTCACAGACCTCACAGTCGTCACAGACCTCACAGTCGTCACAGTCACAGTCGTCACTGTCACAGTCGTCACAGTCACAGACATCACAGACATCACAGACTTCACAGACACAGTCGTCACAGACGTCACAGTCACAGACGTCACAGTCACAGACGTCACAGACGTCGTTTGAAACATTATCATCATCATCGTCAGTAGAAGAAGAAGAAGAAGCTGTGGACCACGTGGTTACCATGTCAACAGAGATTAAACTAGTTTATTATTTTCAAAGAGGAGAAAAAAAGTCATATTTTACACAAGTGATTATTATTAAATTTTTACAACCATTCAGTCTGCATCACATAAGAAATAATTCTACATCTTTGTTTCTTTCGTATTTTTGGTACTCTGATTTATACATACAAATAACAAATACGGGAACTTTTTTTCACAATGCATATAATCTGTGGGCGGGGACAAAGTCTTTCAGCTGTGTGTGTGTGTGCGTGCATGTGTGCATGTGTGTGTGTGTGTGTGTGTGTGTGTGTGTGTGTGTAGCCCGAGACCTAAAGCACATCCAGAAATAAAAACAGAAGCACAACTTCTGTGAAATTAATGCAACACAATTCACGCAGGTAACAAACCCGAGGCCTGCGCTTTCTTTTAAAGTCCCTTCCTCGTCCTCCTGTCTGTCCCAGGTGAACGTCCGTCCGTCCTCCGGCTGTGTCTCGTACCGTCTCTCGGCTCGTTTGCTTCTTTTCTTCTTAATTAAAAAGTCTTCATTAAATGTATTTCATACACTTTGTACAAATATATTCAGAGTCTGCAGCAGAAAAACAAGGAGGAGGGGCGACTGTGTGTGTGAGGGCGGGGTCTCCTGTTACACAGGCGAAGAGAGGCGGGGTTTGGAAATGATGGGCGTGGAAAACGTCTTTGTGACGAGGGGAAAAAATGGCTTTTTGTACACGAATGAATCAGAGAGGAAAACCGGGTGATGAAGATGAGGATGATGATGAGGATGAGGATGAGGAGGAGGAGGAGGATGATGATGAAGATGGAGCTCAGTGAAGTCCAGTCTGAGAAGATTTCACATCACAGAAGTTTTTATAAAAATAAGAGTCTGTCACTTTCACACCACGGTGCAGGTGAGGGGGCGTGAACACAGAGGAACCGAGGGGGCGTGGTGAAGGTGGGGGGGGCGGGGTTTTGGTGGCTTTAACCCATGGCTGTGACCATACTGGAGGGATGGTGCGGTGCGAACGGGAGGCTGGAGGAAGGGTGCATGGGTGTGGGCGTGGTCAGCATGTGGCCGGAGTGCGAGAAGGGCGGGAAGGACGACATGTGGCGGGAAAGCGCCGCCGGGCTGAAGGAGCTGCTCTTGTCCATCAGGCTCTTGGAGAAATCGTCCATGTTGTCCTGGGACTTTTTGCTCTTCTTGGACTTGCTGGACATCTTCCTGTTGCGGGTCTGGATTCCTTCCTTCTTCATGGTCAGAGGTCGGTTGATCTGCTTGCAAAAAAGGAGACGGAGAAGTCGGCACGTCAGTATTTAATCTCGGACGGACAGATTATAATCTCACAGAGACATGAAACCTGAGTGATGTCATCCACGACAAATGAGAAAAACCTGTAACACAACACTGTTTACATACATGACACAGACACGTGTGTGTGTGTCTGTGTGTGTGTGTGTGTGTGTGTGTGCTTGTGAGCTGCTTTTCCACACAGATTCATGCTAAGATGTCCTCCTCTCCTTCCTTCCTCTCCTTCCTACCTCTCCTTCCTCGCCTTCCTCCTTCTCCTCGTCAACCCTCGTGGCCAAAATGGCCCCGCTGTGATATTGTGATATTCCAGGTTTTATCCTGAATGAAGCAGGATGATGGAATTCCGGCTGTGTGCCGTATTATGAGTGGACGAGGATTCCTGATCTTTCTGAGCGAGGGACATGGACCAGGGATTTCCTCTGTCTGTCTGTCTCTCTCTCTCTCCCTCTCTCTCTCTCTCTCCCCCCCCCCCCCCCCCCCTCTCTGACTCTTCAGTGATTGACAGAGGACAGGGATGTCTCCTCCCCTTCCTCTCTGATGTGGTTTCCTTCTCTAAGATGTGGTGAGGTGACTTTCTCTGCTGTTTCCACCCCTGAGGCCACGCCCACTTTAAAGCTTGTCAGGTCTTTGATGCAGAAGGAGTACAATGTAAAATGATATAATATAACGTAAGATAATATAATATAATACAATGTAATGTAATGTAATGTAATTTAAGATAATATAATATAATATAATGTAAGATAATATAATATAATATAATATAATATAATATAATGTAAGATAATATAATGTAATGTAATGTAATGTAAGGTAAGATAATATAATATAATATAATATAATATAATATAATATAATATAATGTAAGATAATATAATATAATGTAATGTAATATAATATAATATAATATAATATAATATAATGTAATGTAAGATAATATAATATAATATAATATAATATAATATAATATAATATAATATAATATAATGTAATACAACACACACACCAGAAGGTCTAAATCTGGATTTTAGCAAAACAAATAGATTTCATAATTACACTGAGGTGGAGTTCAGTTCACATGTTAATATGTAACCAGGAAATCATATTATAATAATAATAATAACAACAAAAATAAAATAATAACAATAATAATAAGATAATTCTTCAGCCTCCTCTGAACGTGTGGTTAGGGTTACGTGTGTTTGAGCTGCTGCGACGATCACACACACACACACACACACCTAACACACACACTTACACATTATTTAAACACATTCATCTTCTGTAGTTATAAAGTTAAAGTTATAAAATCTGTAACTTTGTTTGGGGACCCAAAGAAAATCTTCTGCGACCCTTCTGTGGGTCCAGACCCAGGATTTTAGAACCACTGGTTTAAATATCTGTCCCTCCTGATGTGAGACGTGACGAACCCTCACTTTGACATAGAAAGTGTCACAGCTGAGGACACTGAGGACATGTGAGGACACAGGAAGTGAATCAGAGTGTTGATGGTCACAGTTACACAACTATTATAAAATAAGGAGTAAAAATGTATCAAATTGTGATGAAGCTCCGCCTCTTTTATATTTAAGTACAACAGTTGCAGCTTCTTATAAATCACATTATTGCACTGTTTCTGAGGAGGAAGAGGAGGAGGAGGAGGTCAAGGGTCAAATTATAATATGTGTTGATGATTTAGACAAACTTAAAAAATCTAACTGTTTCTTTTACTTTAAATTAACTTTAGTAGAGTCCACAGACACACACAGACACACACAGACACAGACACACACAGACTCACGTTGTGTAGTTTGAAGTAGAGTCCACAGACACACACACACACACAGACTCATGTTGTGTAGTTTGAAGTAGAGTCCACAGACACACACACACAGACTCATGTTGTGTAGTTTGAAGTAGAGTCCACAGACACACACACACACACACACACAGACACACACAGACTCATGTTGTGTAGTTTGAAGTAGAGTCCACAGACACACACACACACACACACACACACAGACTTACGTTGTGTAGTTTGAAGTAGAGTCCACAGACACACACACACAGACTCACGTTGTGTAGTTTGAAGTAGAGTCCACACGCGTTACACACCGGGTCTCCGTTGGCGTTCCTCCGCCACAGCGTCGTCGTCGTGGTCTGACAGTTTGCACACGACGTTCCCGCGCGTCTCGCTGCCGACTGTCACAACAACACAGAGAAAAAACAACACAACAGGTCACATGACTGAGCCACGCGCGTCTCTTTGACTCATTTTATGATTCATTGTTGCAGCCGCGAATCTTTCACTCGTTCATCCGTGAAACATTTGATTTGATTAAATTAGTATTTTATTTATTTTATTTAGATTCACTGACTTTAAATCAGCGGATTTTTCCTCTTTCACACGAAAAATAGCCTCGCGCGCAAAAAAACGCGCAGAATAAATATTTACACAGAGAGAGAGAGAGGGGAGAGAGAGGGAGAGGGAGAGAGAGAGAGAGGGGGGAGAGAGAGAGAGGGGGGAGAGTGAGAGGGACAGAGAGGGGTGAGAGAGATTGTTAGATTAAATGATTAGAAGAGACTCGGTCTTCGGTCGATTTCTCGACCTCTAAACAAACGACATGAAAAGAAACGAGGAAGAAAGAGAGAAGATGAATGAATGACTGAATGAATGAACCCTTTAAACATTCAGGGTTTTTATTTTAAATAATGAAAAATGAGTAAAAACCATAATAATGATAATAATAATGATAATTAAGGTGTGTCTCACTCACACACACGCGCGCAGTTCACTGCAGTGTCTCTGACGTTGATGTTTTAATCTCTATAAAAGAAGATCTATAGTCACGTGACCGCGGAGGACGCGCTCATGTACACTGTTGACGTCATCACCTCCTAAAATCCTCATCGTTTTAAATTCTTCATTCTGAGAATATTCAATTATTTAATATAAATGTGATAATAATTGACGCACGAGGTCAAACACTGCCCGTGTGTGCGTGTGCGCGTGCGTGTGTTATCTGACATCCGGCAGCTTTTTCCTGGAGAGTCAGGTTTTTTTTCACATTAGAGAAAAAAGAAGAGAAGAAGAGCCGCCATCTTTGTTTCTCTTCTTCTCCTCTGTTCATATTAAAGGAGGGAAACTCCTCCTCATCATACATCATCATCATCATCATCATCAGCTGAGATCAAACTACAGGGATTTTCCCCGCGCGACTCATTCAACAGAGACATTAACGCATGTGACGTCACTGCAGAGACAGAAGCTTCAATCGTTTTTGTTTTTTGTTTGAACAGAAAAGTCTGAGAATCAACGACACTTTCATAATAATAATAATAATAATAATAATAATAAGGTGCAGATGTTTTGATGTTTAAATTTAAATCTTGAATATTTGCTTCTGTGTTAGGATCTGAAAACAGAGACCTGCACTTGTCGAGTCAATTTCCTGCAGCTAATTGGCCTACTTCTTCCTGGAGAGGGAGAAAAAACAGAGAGAGAGACGGAAACGTCATCAGCAGAGAGAGAGGAACGTGGGTGTGACGTACCAGCCGCCGCTTGGGTTTGATGAGAGGACGATTCTGGCCGTTCATCTTATGATAGAGGCCGCAGGCGTTACACAGATAATGACCCGTACCGTCCCGCCGCCACAGAGGAGTGGACGTGGCTCCGCAGTTCACACACTCTCTGCCCTCTATCACACACGCACACAAACACACACACACACACACACACACACACACGTTATACACACACACAGAGAAACAGAGCTCAGTTCAAAACTCCTGCAAAACTACAATCTGTGAAAAACACAGTAAACAACATGTATGATTGTTTTTATCTATATACATTATATATATAAACACACAAACACATACAGGCATCATCATCATTATTATTATTATTATTATTTTAATAATAACAACAACATTATAAAACATTCTGGTGTGTCCCGGTCCATTAAACAAATATAAAGTAGCAAACATCAATGATGTTCAGGTTCGATCAGACACAATGACGTCATATGTCGACTTTATATTATTATAACAACAACAACAATAACAATAACAAAAAAGCATGGGATGTTTTTGATGTGACTGAGATTCTTCTGCTCATTTTGGGCTGAAACTCACTCTCACACACACACACACTCACACTCTCACACACACACACTCACACACACACACACACACACACACACAGACGCTTTGTGCACCGCCGAAATACTTTTTTGCTCTTCTTGATGCAGCCGCACTTCCCCCTCATTTGTGTGTGTGTGTGTGTGTGTGTGTGTGTGTGTTCGCAGCTTTAAACACACACGCGCGCGCAGAGAGAGAGAGCGGGTGACTTTTTCTCAAACAGAAATAACGACTCTCACATCAAAGTCTTTCTTTTTTTCCTCCTCCTTTTTTTCCTCCTCTCTTTCTGAAAAGTGTTTCACACACGCACGCACACACACACACACACACACACACACACACACACACACACACGGGCTTGTGCAGGCCTGTGAGGTTTTGTTTTTTTTAATCTAAATATCTGTGAATATCCGCACGCGCTGATGTTTCTGCTCCTCATTCATAATAAAACACGTGTAAATAGATGATTATTATCTGTCATTAGAATTAAAAAGCTGTGTGTGTGTGTGTGTGTGTGTGTGTGTGTGTGTGTGTGTATAGCAGCATCCGGAGCTTCAGCGCTGGATCAACAGTAACAGTGTCTCGCGCTGGTCTGACACTAATGAGATTAAGTTAAATATATAAACCCGGCGACACAGACACAACGGACTCCAGCCTCCGTCTGTGTGTGTGCGTGTGTGTGTGTGTGTGTGTCTCCCTATAATATTATTAATAAACTGAGAATTTAGCGGGAAATTAACGGTATGGGTTAGTTTTATTTGCTAATTCATTTCATTTAAATACACAGTCGTTGAGGATGAATCAGCTGCTGCTCGTGTGTGTGTGTGTGTGTGTGTGTGTGTGTGTGTGATATAAATAATGTTTTTAATTGTTTTTCAGAGCAGATGAGTTGAAGGCTGCAGATGTGTGTGTGTGTGTGTGTGTGTGTGTGTGATGGTGTTGGATTAAAAAGGTAATGTAATAAAGCTCACGCCTACCTGAACAGGACCTTGTTTTTGGTCTTGTTTTGGTACCATAACTAGAAGAGGACCCACCTATCAGGCTACTTGGTGGGAAGAGGCCTGGCCCGTATTCGGGGACATAAGGTGGGTAAGTGGCGATGGGGTGGTGCGCGGACGAGGACGCCACGCTCCGGCTGTGAGCCGCGGACTCCAGCTTCATGCTCTCCGCCAGGGAAACCTGGTACTTGATGCACTCTTTGTCCTCCTGACGCCCGGAGCCGCCGGGCGTGGACAGACCCGGGTCCGGGGACACGTCTTTGGGAGGAGTGGGGGGGAAGGTGAAGAGGTGCGGACTGGAGTGACCGGCGGACAGTGAGGAGGAGGAGGAGGAGGAGGCCGGCGGGTACACGGACAGGCCCGCGGGGGAGCCGTGGTGCAGCGGGTTCTTGGGGAAGGGACTCAGGTTCCAGGGTGAGGTGCTGTGGTGAGGTCCGATCCCTTTACTTCCCTCCAGCCAGGGAAGAGAACCGTGCAGCAGCGAGGGGCGACACACCTGACTGCCTGAGGAGGATGAAGAGGAGGAGGAAGAAGAAGAAGATGAAGAATCAGCAGCAGACAAGGAAAGAAACCTTTTAACTCAAATATCAACAACAACAATAATAATAAAAGAAACATCCACAGACTCAATCTGACACAAACTATTTACATTAAATAAAATCTTTACGTTAAATCATTTAAATCAGATTTACATGATCACACTTTTACGCACGAATTTACCAAAGAAACTTTAAATTTAAACACAAATTTAACTGTAGTTTCATTTAAAATACAAATTTTCTTCATCGAAAAAAAATCTAAAAGCTTTTGTTTTTGTTTGTCACGAAATGAAAAAAAAATCATCTGACATTTAAAGAAAACATGTTTTACTTTTGTTCTTTTATTTTGTTTTGTTTTTGTGGAATATAAAATAATAATAATTATTATAATAATATAAAATACAATGTGCAAATCTCTGTTTTAACGCACAGACATTTTAAATAAGATGATAAAACAATAATAATAATAATAATAATAATGAAGATAAAACTCACTGTGAGGAGGAGGCGGGTACCTCTGCACCGCGCGCACAGAGTTTCCATAATAAGGAGAGACGTGGTTTCCTTGTCCATCGATATTAAACAGTACATCCACATCGTCCGCCAGCTGATACTGAGACGGATCCATGTACGAGTGACCGAGGCCCGGGTGATGAGAGCCGGGATGCTGCTCGTTCAACACCGCGGGATGATGACTCATCCACCGGGGCTGGTCCGCGCTTACTTCCATCATTTAAACACAGCTTTGGATTTTCACACACAATTCTTTTTTCTCTTCTTCTTCTTTTTCTTCTTCTTCTTCTTCTTCTTCTTGTTTTTCAGTGGACTGAGTTCACGCGCTCAAGTAACGCGGTAAAAGTCACGGGAGCAGAAACAACCATCGGTGCAAATCCGTTAAATCCACAGGTTCCGCGCGCGACTCTTTTCACCTGGAGACACAGAAGAAGAAGAAGAGTTTTACTCTTTTCATCATCATCATCATCATCATGTACATTCACACACACACACACACACACAGTTTAAGATGAAACGTACCCAACATTACAAATGTAACAAAGCTGTCACTGAAAATACGTCCAAAATGGAATCCAGTCTCGCGCACAGTTTCCTCCACAACTTCTTCTTCCGTCAGTGTGAAACTGTGTGTGTGTGTGTGTGTGAGAGAGATAGAAGGAGAGAGTGTGTGTCTAAACGTGTGTGTGTGTGTGTGCGTGTGTGTGTGTGTGTGTGTAAAAGTGTGTGAGCAGCGACTCAACAAGTAGAAAAGGTTTGTTTCTGACCAACAACCAACAAGTCACTGATCAAATCTGAGTCCTTGCGCAGTGGTAGCTCCCTCTCTCTCTCTCTCTCTCTCTCTCTCTCTCTCTCTCTCTCTCTCTCTCTCTCGCGTTCTGTGTGTGTGTGTGTATGTACCTTGCTCTACCCCCCCCTCTCTCTCTCTCTCTCTTTTTTTTTTTTTTTTTACAGTGAAGGCATTCTTTCAGGATGGCGCCAGCAGCTCAATGTTCGCAGACAGCTGCGGCGCGACGCAACTTAAGGAGGGTCCGTGAGTGTCATCAGCGAGGGGGCGGGGCCTGTTCACTCATTCACTCTAACGTCTCAGTCAAGGACTTCACTGAACGTGAAAATGACTTTATATTTTATTTTATTTGAGGCCTTTTCCTGTAATCTTTCATTCAATTTAAATTAAAAACGATCTTTTTGATTTAAGAATCATCAAAAGTTAAAACGGGAACAAAGAAACGACAGGAAAACAATAACAATAATAATAATATTAAAAGATTAGAATAAAAACAGTCATTAATAATAATAAGTTAAAAAAATCTAAAACGTGAATAAACTAAATTAAAAATGATTGAGTCATGTGGAAAAACTTATTATAAAAGATTATTATAAGAAGAATAAATGATAAAGATTATTATAAGAAGAATAAATGATAAAGATTATTATAAGAAGAATAAATGATAAAGATTATTATAAGAAGAATAAATGATAAAGATTATTATAAGAAGAGTAAATGATAAAGATTATTATAAGAATAATAAATGATAAAGATTATTATAAGAAGAATAAATGATAAAGAGCTGCAGAATGTGAGTCTGTTGATCTCGTGAAGGCTTCTCGACTCTCAGTCTGCTAACATTGTGACAGTGCGCCCCCTGGCGGTCACACACACTAACAGTCAGAGATGAGTGAGATGAACTCACGAGTCAGAGGAAGTAGAACTCGTCATAATATTATGGTCTGTCAGTCAGTTTCCCTCCACTCATAATTTATTAAACTTGTGCAATAAATGCAACACGAGCCAAAGATCAATGAATTCAACAGTTAAAGGTCAATATTCTTCCTCTGGTTATGATACTGTGTGTGGGGGGGGTGACGTCACCGTGCAGTCAGGAAATAAACCCTCTCAGCAGCAGCGGGAGCGCGCGTGCTCGTCACCGTTAGGTGATTTAATTCACTGAGAAAAAAATCAACGAAGTGAAGATATTGATGAATCTATAATCTATAATCTATAATCTGTAATCTGTAATCTATCATCACCGGTGTTAGATGCTGTAAATGTGGTTTTCTCCTACAACAGCTGGACCGTGTGTGTGCGTGTGTGTGTGTGTGTGTGTGTCACTGCAGCAGCTTCAGCTCTGATTTAAATCTGTTTGTGTGTTTTTGTTGTGACAGATTTGACAGATTATATTTAATCTCTGCATCATTTTACACTAATAACACTGAGACTGCGCGGGAAAATACAATCATGTGTTGTAACATACTGTGTGTGTGTGTGTGTGTGTGTGTGTGTGTGCGTGCGTGCGTGTGTGTGTGTAAAACATTTACAGTCAAACTTTTATGAAACATATGATAATTCGTGTTTTGCTGTTATAATTTCTGTAGATAATATTTACCGTCCTATGAATTAAATATAAACACACGCTTACACTGTAGCCGTTAACCCGTGGCGGTATAGATTATTATTATGATTATGTTATTATTATCATGATTTTTTATTATTGTTATTATTATTGTTATTATTATTATTGTTACATAACATAACCGTGTCATTATTTTAACAACTGTAATTGCTGTATACATTTAAAATGTGTCGATATAACAAAGATAATTCAACGTCCTGAACGATAAACATTAATAATAATGTGAATGTGAAAAATCAAATAAGCAGTTATAACGAAACACACACACATTCATCTGTGGATGTTACACGCGTGAGTCATTTGTTACTTTTCTGTCTTTTCAAGAAAAGACGAGACAGAATAATCAGATTAGTGTGTGTGTGTGTGTGTGTGTGTGTGTGTGAGCGTGAGAGAGATTCTTAGAACAAAAACAGCTCAAACTTCTCTGATGATTCACAAACAGAAACTGCGCGAGGAACAAATAAATCAGCACTTTCTTCCTCGACGGTTTGAAACTCAAAACTGTTCTTTTTTTAAAAAAGAACAGTTTTTTTCTGTCAATGTTTTCGAATGAAAATAATAAATAATAATGATTGAAAATAAAATAAAAGTGACTCTGATTTCACATTTAAATGAAAGAACAAATGGATTTTAACCAGAAACAGAGACGTTTCATATTCTTACATATTCTTAAATATTAACATAATATGACCTAATATTGTAACCGTGTCGATCATTTAAATGAACAAATAAACAGAAGAGAGAATTGTTACCTGCTGTGCTCGCGCTTCAGGCCGCAGCTGCGCTTTAATTATCCAACATTTGTGTTTTTAAAAAATCAGTTCAATAAAAATCATCATAACTCGATTATTACAATAAAAATATAACAATAAAAAATAACTGCTTATAAAAATGTAGAAATAAAGGAGCCGCTGCTTCAGAGAGAGAGAGAGGAGTCAGTGAAGAGGAGGAGGAGGATGCTCTTCACCTCTCTCTCTCTCACTCTCTCTCTCTCTCTCTCTGTGTGTGTGTGTGTGTGTGTGTGTGTGTGTGTGTGTGTGAGGACACATGGAGCAGAGCAAAGATGGAGGACACAGTAACTCAGTGACGGAGGTGAAGAAAGAGGAAAGTGAAAATGAGCCGCGGGTGAAAAAGAATCAGATCAATTTCACGGAGCAGAGAAAAAGATGATGAGGAAGATGAAGATGAAGAAGAAGATGATGATGAAGGTAATAAACTGCTGCTTAAAAACCTCATCATCTACTTTTAGTCTGAAGAAGATTTTTCTTTTTTTAAATGAATTTAACGATTTAAAGACACACACACACACGCGCGCGCGGAACACATGCACGCGCTGATCACTCACACACGCGGTGTTCGCGTCTAACAGACGGAGTCGTGCACGCGCTTCAGCTTGATCAGTGTCTATAGAAAACTAAAAACAATGTAAACATTTACTGACCTTCAGCCGCAGACACCGCACACACACACAGCAACAGACAGAGCAGCCGCGAGGACTGAGACACACACACACACACACACACACACACAGAGAGAGAGAGAGAGAGCGACACAGAGGGAGAGAGAGAGAGAGAGAGTCGAGGAAGGTAAAAAAAAGAAGAAAAAAACGCGCGCGCTGCTGCTGACGATGATGATGCTCGCGCCCTCAGTCACGGAGTCTCATCATGATTATAATGGGCACGCGCGCGCGCACACACACACACTTCCGGGTCAGAAAATAAAGATACATTATAAAATAATGTGTTATAATGTATCGTATTTGCCATATACATATATGTGTGTGTACATATATGTACACACACATATCAATATATGTATAGGTACACACATATATATATACATATGTGTGTACCTATATATACATGGGCATATATATGTGTATACATATATGTGTATACATATATATGTATGCACATATATATGTATACACATATATACACATATATGTGTATATATGTGTATACATGTATATGTATACACATATATATGTGCATACATATGTATGAAAAGAGAAGGGAAATAAGCAGTTGTAATAACTTACTATTGTTATTATAATTATTATTCTTTAGGAGGTTGTACGTCAACTATCACACACACACACATACACACACACACACACACACACACACACAGCGCCTCCTTTTGTGTCGCAGCAGAAACAGTTTTTCTTTTTTTCTCTGTTCTGCCACAAAGAGCTGATGAAGCCGTGAAGTCTCATCATCTTCATCTTCATCATTAAAAGAGGAGGATAGGAGGAGAGGAGAGTAGGATAGGAGGAGAGGAGAGAAGGAGAGAAGGAGAGAAGGATAGGAGGAGAGGACGCCGCTCGATGAAAATATAATGTTTCCTTTTTGTGGGAGGTAAAAAAAAATCAATTAAGATTATTATTAATTTATTGAAATGAAATAAATGAAAGATAATTGTGGTGTTTTTGTGAAATGAAGGGATGAATAATTCAGCAGATACATTGACATCATCCTTTCATTCATGTGGAATTAAAACGATTTAATAATTATCATAATTGTAAATAAATAACCTGTTTATTTTAGAAAATGATTCCAGTGATAATGATTTAATAATGATTTAATAAAGATTGAATAATGAGCTGCATCAGTTTGATGAAATCCTGTTAAAGGTGTGGCCTCATAAAGAAACAGATTAATTACGGAGGGAAATCCGTGTAGAATTGAAATTCATGTGTTTATTTAGGAGAAGGGAGGATTTATGAGGAGCTTTAATGAATAATTAAAGCAGAAAATCATCATTTTATCGATTTATTGAAAACGATCACTGTGTCCGTGCAGCAGCGCGAGGCCTCGGTCCTTCTCTGCGCGCGCGACAGCGGCGTGATTTCAACAGAATTTGACGTGAGATTCGCGCGTGAAAATCAGCAGAGCAACAACAAGAAACACGGCCGTGCACGTGTACGCGCACGCGCACCTGCTTGTCTTTTTTTCTGACGATACTAATCTCAGCGCGGACTCACCGATGACACTTTTACGTCATCATTCATTTGATTCTGATTTTTCCGCCGCAGAAAAAAACGCAGTAAATAAATTATTTAAAAATTTAAAAATATATATTTTTTATTTTTTTATCTGTTTTCTTTCAGCGTCGCGCGCTGTTTTTGCTCCACGTGAATGGTTCACGGTTTCCCGCCTTTAAAGGCTCCATGTAAATGCGCACACCTACACACGGGCACGCGCGCACACACACACACGCAGTGTTACCTGTTCTTTTTTTATTTTCAGCTCGTGATGAACCAAATGTTTTTTTTCTGCTTGTGTTTGAATATTAGAGGAGCAGAGGAGGAGGAGGAGGTGGAGGAGGAGGATGAAGATGATGATGATGATGCTCTTATCTGCTGCCTTCACGTATCCAGGATCACAGCAGCTGATTAAGAAAGCAGCGCGAGCCAACGCCGCGGATTCATAATGATTGTGAATAAATGTCGGTTATCAGCGCGCGGCAGATTATCAGCCTTTCAGCGCCATGTTTTTGTTACACGGGATAATTTATTGCATCTAATACATCACAATGAAGCTGACGCAGGAGTGAAGGCCATGTTTTATTATTTTATTTAACTTATTTATTCATATTTGTGTTTTTTTTTCCCGCGGCCAAGATAAAAATGTTTTAACATTTTAACATTTTAACATTTTTAACATTTTTAATTGAAGGAAACTGATAAAAATAAAAGGTCTAATCTTTGCTGCCAGTGTTTTAGCGCGCGACATAATTACTGTGTCACTTTCAACGTGGAAGGAACGTGCACGCACGCACGCACGCACACACACACACACACACACACACACAGTTTTTTTTAACCAAGAAGAGATAATTAATCATAAACACTGGGGAGAGAGAATCACACACACACACACACACACACACGCGGTGCAGTAAAGTGGAGATAACAGAAATATTTGCATCTAAAAAGATTGGATGAAGCTAATTCTCCTCCTCCTGCTCTTCCTCCTCCTCCTCCTCCTCACCTGATGAAGCCTCTGCTCTTTATATTTTTCATTTCAGTGATAAATGGTTGTGAAGCAGTGAATCATTAATCACTGGTTTATGTTTGTACATGAGTTTAAATATCAGAGGACGATGATGATGATGATGATGATGATGATGATGTGTTGTGTGTGTGTGTGTGTGTGTGTGTGTGTGTGTGTGTGGTGTGTGTGTGTGTGTGTGTGTGTGTGGTGTTGGCTCTCTGCCGGAGCGTCTGTGACTTTTTGGATGCTTCAGTGTTTAAACTGAGTCTCTCCTGGTGCCAGGATACATTTGCATTTTATTTGCTGCTGTAATTAGCTGCTGATCACCATCTCTGTCTGTCTGTCTGTCTCTCTCTCTCTCTGTCTGTCTCTCTCTCTCTCTGTCTGTGTGTGTCTCTCTGTCTGTCTGTCTCTCTCTCTCTCTGTGTCTGTGTGTGTCTCTCTCGCTCTCTCTCTCTGTCTGTGTGTGTGTCTCTCTGTCCGTCTGTGTGTGTGTCTCTCTGTCTGTCTCTCTCGCTCTCTCTCTCTGTCTGTGTGTGTGTCTCTCTGTCTGTCTCGCTCGCTCTCTCTCTCTGTCTGTGTGTGTGTCTCTCTGTCTGTCTGTGTGTGTCTCTCCGTCTGTCTCTCTCTCTCTCTGTGTCTGTGTGTGTGTCTCTCTGTCTGTCTCTCTCGCTCTCTCTCTCTCTGTCTGTGTGTGTGTCTCTCTGTCTGTCTGTGTGTCTGTCTCTCTCTTGCTCTTCCAGATGTTTATCAGGTTTAATTGTCAGGCAGAGACACTGTCATGTCAAACAGAGTGAGGATGGATCCTCACAGGAGGCGGGCCTTCATCCTCTCTCTCTCTCTCTCTCTCTCTCTCTCTCTCTCTCTCTCTCTCTCTCTCACACACACACACTCTCTCTCTCTCTCCTCGATGTCTAGTGCAGCTGCTGTGAGTCCACTGAGGGTTTCATCATATTTGGTCACAAATATCCAGATTATTAATCCCTCTGTGAAACTAAATCCTTGCTGCACTAAATGAATGTTAATATATAGAGAATATGTGAGTGTAGACAAATGTATATAAATGTATATAATGTGTATATAAATGTATATAAGTGTATATAACGTGTATACAAATGTATATAACGTGTATATAATGTGTATATAAATGTATATAAATGTATATAAGTGTATATAACGTGTATACAAATGTATATAACGTGTATATAATGTGTATATAAATGTATATAAGTGTATATAACGTGTATACAAATGTATATAAGTGTTTATAATGTGTATATAAGTGTGAGGTAAAAGGCGGATTCTTCTGCGCTGACGTTTGTCAACAGAGACACAAGAATAAACACAGATTATAATCCACTTTCACAAATGACTCTACTTTTGTAAACACCCCCCCCCACACACACACACACACACTCACTCTCCCACACCAAAGTCCAGAGAGAAAATCAGTGGTTTTAGCTGCAGGGACACAGGAGCTGCTGGTCCTCTGCTGCCTCGTGTGGTCACTTTGTGTCACTGAGGTCAATCTGAACAAAGGATTTCACTGAAGTGACAAAATCAGACATGAGAACTTAGTGATGGAGGCAACAGTGAATCAACAACTGCTGTGTGTGTGTGTGTGTGTGTGTGTGTGTGTGTGTGTGGAAGGGTGAGTGCTTTACAAACGTCCGTTTCCTGTGGTTCAGGCACATATTTTTGAAAATACTACAGTAAAGAGTAGTGGTCGTAGTCACATGGTTTTATCATTATGTACTAAAGGACTATATTATGTAACATGTTTGGCTTCTAAATAAAAAGTGTAATTGAAGCATTTTTCAGTAAAAGAATCAGAATTCTGTTGATAAACCTTGAACCTGTTTATTTGTTTCTTTGCAGATAGAGATGTGGAGATAATGAGCTGTGACGCTTCAGGGCCAGAAACATGGGAGACAAACATCCTCGTCCTGCTCCTCCTGCTCCTCCTCCTGGGGGACATCAGGACAATTCAGCCTGTTATCAGCAGCAGAATGTCCTCACTCTCTTTATAATGAGCAGCGGTTTATTAACAACATCTTTTCACATCGTAATTGAAACAGGAACAAAGATGTTGGATCAGGACTGGACCTCACACAGAGCAGCAGAAACAGCAGCAGTGGAAACAGCAGCAGCACAAGAAAGCTGACAGAAAGTAAGACGTTTTTGTCTCATTTGGACAACGTACTATATTATGACTTTTTTGTGTCATTTTGGACGACATACTATTCTATGACTTTTTTGTCTCATTTTGGACGACATACTATACTATGACTTTTTTGTGTCATTTTGGAAGACAATCTATAATATGGCTTTTTTGTCACATTTTGGACGACATACTATTCTATGACTTTTTTTACTGATTTTGGACGACATACTATACTATGACTTTTTTATCTCATTTTGGACGAAATACTATACTATGACTTTTTTGTCTCATTTTGGACGACATACTATTCTATGACTTTTTTTACTGATTTTAAACGACATACTATACTATGACTTTTTTTGTCTCATTTTGGACGACATACTATAGTATGACTTTTTTTACTGATTTTGGACGACATACTATACTATGACTTTTTTTGTCTCGTTTTGGACGACATACTATAGTATGACTTTTTTTACTGATTTTGGACGACATACTATACTATGACTTTTTGTCTCATTTTGAACGACATACTATACTATGACTTTTTTGTCTCTTTTTGAACGACATACTATTCTATGACTTTTTTTACTGATTTTGGACAACATACTATACTATGACTTTTTTGTGTCATTTTGGACGACATACTATACTATGACTTTTTTGTCTCATCTTGAACGGCATACTATACTATGACTTTTTTGTCTCATTTTGGACGACATACTATGACTTTTTTTTACTGTTTTTGGACGACATACTATACTATGACTGTTTTTTACTGATTTTGGACGACATACTATAATATGACTTTTTTTGTCTCATTTTGGACGACATACTATTCTATGACTTTTTTTACTGATTTTGGACGACATACTATACTATGACTTTTTTATCTCATTTTGGACGAAATACTATACTATGACTTTTTTGTCTCATTTTGGACGACATGCTATTCTATGACTTTTTTTACTGATTTTAGACGACATACTATACTATGACTTTTTTGTCTCATTTTGGACGACATACTATTCGATGACTTTTTTTTACTGATTTTGGACGACATACTATACTATGACTTTTTTGTCTCATTTTTGACGACAAACTATAATATGACTTTTTTGTCTCATTTTGGACGACATACTATTCTATGACTTTTTTTACTGTTTTTGGACGACATACTATACTATGACTTTTTTGACTGATTTTGGATGACATACTATACAATGACTTTTTTGTGTCATTTTGGACGACATACTATACTATGACTTTTTTGTCTCATTTTGGACGACATACTATAATATGACTTTTTTTTTTACTGATTTTGGACGACATACTATTCTATGACTTTTTTTACTGATTTTAGACGACATACTATATTATGACTTTTTTGTCTCATTTTGGACGACATACTATTCTATGACTTTTTTTTACTGATTTTGGACGACATACTATACTATGACTTTTTTGTGTCATTTTGGACGACATACTATTCTATGACTTTTTTTTTACTGATTTTGGACGACATACTATACTATGACTGTTTTTTACTCATTTTGGACGACATACTATACGATGACTTTTTTGTCTCATTTTGGACGACATACTATAATATGGCTTTTTTGTCTCATTTTGGACGACATACTATAATATGGCTTTTTTGTCTCATTTTGGACGACATACTATAATATGACTTTTTTTGTCTCATTTTGGACAACATACTATTCTATGACTTTTTTGTGTCATTTTGGACGACATACTATACTATGACTTTTTTGTGTCATTTTGGACGACATACTATTCTATGACTTTTTTTTACTGATTTTGGACGACATACTATACTATGACTGTTTTTTACTGATTTTGGACGACATACTATACTATGACTTTTTTGTCTCATTTTGGACGACATACTATACTATGACTTTTTTTGTCTCATTTTGGACGACATACTATACTATGACTTTTTTTGTCTCATTTTGGACGACATACTATACTATCATTTTTTTGTCTCTTTTTGAACGACATACTATTCTATGACTTTTTTTACTGATTTTGGACGACATACTACACTATGACTTTTTTGTGTCATTTTGGACGACATACTACACTATGACTTTTTTGTCTCATTTTGAACGACATACTATACTATGACTTTTTTGTCTCATTTTGGACGACATACTATACTATGACTTTTTTTGTCTCATTTTGAACGACATACTATACTATGACTTTTTTGTCTCATTTTGGACGACATACTATAATATGACTTTTTTTACTGTTTTTGGACAACATACTATACTATGACTTTTTTGTGTCATTTTGGAAGACATACTATACTATGACTTTTTTGTGTCATTTTGGACGACATACTATACTATGACTTTTTTGTGTCATTTTGGACGACATACTATAATATGACTTTTTTTGTCTCATTTTGGACGACATACTATACTATGACTTTTTTGTGTCATTTTGGACGACATACTATACTATGACTTTTTTGTCTCATTTTGGACGACATACTATAATATGACTTTTTTTGTCTCATTTTGGACGACATACTATACTATGACTTTTTTGTGTCATTTTGGACGACATACTATACTATGACTTTTTTGTCTCATTTTGGACGACATACTATAATATGACTTTTTTTGTCTCATTTTGACGACATACTATAATATGACTTTTTTTGTCTCATTTTGGACGACATACTATACTATGGCTTTTTTGTCTCATTTTGGACGACATACTATAATATGACTTTTTTTGTCTCATTTTGGACGACATACTATACTATGTCTTTTTTGTCTCATTTTTGATGACATACTATAATATGACTTTTTTTGTCTCATTTTGGACGACATACTATTCTATGACTTTTTTTACTGATTTTGGACGACATACTATACTATGACTTTTTTTGTCTCATTTTGGACGACATACTATACTATGACTTTTTTGTCTCATTTTGGACGACATACTATACTATGACTTTTTTGTCTCATTTTGGACGACATACTATACTATCATTTTTTTGTCTCTTTTTGAACGACATACTATTCTATGACTTTTTTTACTGATTTTAGACGACATACTATACTATGACTTTTTTGTCTCATTTTGGACGACATACTATTCTATGACTTTTTTTTACTGATTTTGGACGACATACTATACTATGACTTTTTTTGTCTCATTTTGGACGACATACTATACTATGACTTTTTTTGTCTCATTTTGGACGACATACTATACTATCATTTTTTGGTCTCTTTTTGAACGACATACTATTCTATGACTTTTTTTACTGATTTTGGACGACATACTACACTATGACTTTTTTGTGTCATTTTGGACGACATACTACACTATGACTTTTTTGTCTCATTTTGAACGACATACTATACTATGACTTTTTTGTCTCATTTTGGACGACATACTATACTATGACTTTTTTTGTCTCATTTTGAACGACATACTATACTATGACTTTTTTGTCTCATTTTGGACGACATACTATAATATGACTTTTTTTACTGTTTTTGGACAACATACTATACTATGACTTTTTTGTGTCATTTTGGAAGACATACTATACTATGACTTTTTTGTCTCATTTTGAACGACATACTATACTATGACTTTTTTGTCTCTTTTTGGACGACATACTATTTTATGACTTTTTTTACTGATTTTGGAGGACATACTATACTATGACTTTTTTGTCTCATTTTGGAGGACATACTATACGATGACTTTTTTGTCTCATTTTGGACGACATACTATAAATATGACTTTTTTTTGTCTCATTTTGGACGACATACTATTCTATGACTTTTTTGTCTCTTTTTGGACGACATACTATTTTATGACTTTTTTTACTGATTTTGGAGGACATACTATACTATGACTTTTTTGTCTCATTTTGGAGGACATACTATACGATGACTTTTTTGTCTCATTTTGGACGACATACTATAATATGACTTTTTTTGTCTCATTTTGGACGACATACTATTTTATGACTTTTTTTACTGATTTTGGAGGACATACTATACTATGACTTTTTTGTCTCATTTTGGACGACATACTATAATATGACTTTTTTTTACTGTTTTTGGACGACATACTATACTATGACTTTTTTGTGTCATTTTGGAAGACATACTATACTATGACTTTTTTGTGTCATTTTGGACGACATACTATACTATGACTTTTTTGTCTCATTTTGGACGACATACTATACTATGACTTTTTTGTCTCATTTTTGACGACATACTATAATATGACTTTTTTGTCTCATTTTGGACGACATACTATTCTATGACTTTTTTTACTGATTTTGGACGACATACTATACTATGACTTTTTTGTCTCATTTTGGACGACATACTATAATATGACTTTTTTTACTGTTTTTGGACAACATACTATACTATGACTTTTTTGTGTCATTTTGGAAGACATACTATACTATGACTTTTTTGTGTCATTTTGGACAACATACTATACTATGACTTTTTTGTCTCATTTTGGACGACATACTATAATATGACTTTTTTTGTCTCATTTTGGACGACATACTATACTATGACTTTTTTGTGTCATTTTGGACGACATACTTTACTATGACTTTTTTGTCTCATTTTGGACGACATACTATAATATGACTTTTTTTGTCTCATTTTGACGACATACTATAATATGACTTTTTTTGTCTCATTTTGGACGAAATACTATACTATGACTTTTTTTTTTACTGATTTTGGACGACATACTATTCTATGACTTTTTTTACTGATTTTAGACGACATACTATACTATGACTTTTTTGTCTCATTTTGGACGACAAACTATACTATGACTTTTTTGTGTCATTTTGGACGACATACTATACTATGACTTTTTTGTGTCATTTTGGACGACATACTATTCTATGACTTTTTTTTTACTGATTTTGGACGACATACTATACTATGACTTTTTTGTCTCATTTTGGACGACATACTATTCTATGACTTTTTTGTCTCATTTTGGACGACATACTATAATATGGCTTTTTTGTCTCATTTTGGACGACATACTATAATATGACTTTTTGTCTCATTTTGGACGACATACTATACTATGACTTTTTTGTCTCATTTTTGATGACATACTATACTATGACTTTTTTTACTGATTTTGGACGACATACTATACTATGACTTTTTTGACTGATTTTGGATGACATACTATACAATGACTTTTTTTGTCCCATTTTGGACGACATACTATACTATGACTTTTTTGCCTCTTTTTGGACTACATACTATTCTATGACTTTTTTTACTGATTTCGGACGACATACTATACTATGACTTTTTTGTCTCATTTTGGACGACATACTATAATATGGCTTTTTTGTCTCATTTTGGACGACATACTATACTATGCCTTTTTTGTCTCATTTTGGACGACATGCTATAATATGGCTTTTTTGTCTCATTTTTTATGACATACTATACTATGACTTTTTTTACTGATTTTGGACGACATACTATACTATGACTTTTTTGACTGATTTTGGATGACATACTATACAATGACTTTTTTTGTCTCATTTTGGACGACATACTATACTATGACTTTTTTGCCTCTTTTTGGATGACATACTATTCTATGACTTTTTTTGTCTCATTTTGGACGACATACTATACTATGACTTTTTTGTCTCATTTTTGATGACATACTATACTATGACTTATTTTTACTGATTTTGGACGACATACTATACTATGACTTTTTTGACTGATTTTGGATGACATACTATACAATGACTTTTTTTGTCCCATTTTGGACGACATACTATACTATGACTTTTTTGCCTCTTTTTGGACGACATACTATTCTATGACTTTTTTTACTGATTTCGGACGACATACTATACTATGACTTTTTTGTCTCATTTTGGACGACATACTATAATATGGCTTTTTTGTCTCATTTTGGACGACATACTATACTATGCCTTTTTTGTCTCATTTTGGACGACATGCTATAATATGGCTTTTTTGTCTCATTTTTTATGACATACTATACTATGACTTTTTTTACTGATTTTGGACGACATACTATACTATGACTTTTTTGACTGATTTTGGATGACATACTATACTATGACTTTTTTGTCTCATTTTGGACGACATACTATAATATGGCTTTTTTGTCTCATTTTGGACGACATACTATACTATGCCTTTTTTGTCTCATTTTGGACGACATGCTATAATATGGCTTTTTTGTCTCATTTTTTATGACATACTATACTATGACTTTTTTTACTGATTTTGGACGACATACTACACTATGACTTTTTTGTGTCATTTTGGACGACATACTACACTATGACTTTTTTGTCTCATTTTGAACGACATACTATACTATGACTTTTTTGTCTCATTTTGGACGACATACTATACTATGACTTTTTTTGTCTCATTTTGAACGACATACTATACTATGACTTTTTTGTCTCATTTTGGACGACATACTATAATATGACTTTTTTTACTGTTTTTGGACAACATACTATACTATGACTTTTTTGTGTCATTTTGGAAGACATACTATACTATGACTTTTTTGTCTCATTTTGAACGACATACTATACTATGACTTTTTTGTCTCTTTTTGGACGACATACTATTTTATGACTTTTTTTACTGATTTTGGAGGACATACTATACTATGACTTTTTTGTCTCATTTTGGAGGACATACTATACGATGACTTTTTTGTCTCATTTTGGACGACATACTATAAATATGACTTTTTTTGTCTCATTTTGGACGACATACTATTCTATGACTTTTTTTACTGATTTTGGACGACATACTATACTATGACTTTTTTTGTCTCATTTTGGACGACATACTATACTATGACTTTTTTTGTCTCATTTTGGACGACATACTATACTATCATTTTTTTGTCTCTTTTTGAACGACATACTATTCTATGACTTTTTTTGTCTCATTTTTGACGACATACTATAATATGACTTTTTTGTCTCATTTTGGACGACATACTATTCTATGACTTTTTTTACTGATTTTGGACGACATACTATACTATGACTTTTTTGTCTCATTTTGGACGACATACTATAATATGACTTTTTTTTACTGTTTTTGGACGACATACTATACTATGACTTTTTTGTGTCATTTTGGAAGACATACTATACTATGACTTTTTTGTGTCATTTTGGACGACATACTATACTATGACTTTTTTGTCTCATTTTGGACGACATACTATACTATGACTTTTTTGTCTCATTTTTGACGACATACTATAATATGACTTTTTTGTCTCATTTTGGACGACATACTATTCTATGACTTTTTTTACTGATTTTGGACGACATACTATACTATGACTTTTTTGTCTCATTTTGGACGACATACTATAATATGACTTTTTTTACTGTTTTTGGACAACATACTATACTATGACTTTTTTGTGTCATTTTGGAAGACATACTATACTATGACTTTTTTGTGTCATTTTGGACAACATACTATACTATGACTTTTTTGTCTCATTTTGGACGACATACTATAATATGACTTTTTTTGTCTCATTTTGGACGACATACTATACTATGACTTTTTTGTGTCATTTTGGACGACATACTTTACTATGACTTTTTTGTCTCATTTTGGACGACATACTATAATATGACTTTTTTTGTCTCATTTTGGACGAAATACTATACTATGACTTTTTTTTTTACTGATTTTGGACGACATACTATTCTATGACTTTTTTTACTGATTTTAGACGACATACTATACTATGACTTTTTTGTCTCATTTTGGACGACAAACTATACTATGACTTTTTTGTGTCATTTTGGACGACATACTATACTATGACTTTTTTGTGTCATTTTGGACGACATACTATTCTATGACTTTTTTTTTACTGATTTTGGACGACATACTATACTATGACTTTTTTGTCTCATTTTGGACGACATACTATTCTATGACTTTTTTGTCTCATTTTGGACGACATACTATAATATGGCTTTTTTGTCTCATTTTGGACGACATACTATAATATGACTTTTTGTCTCATTTTGGACGACATACTATACTATGACTTTTTTGTCTCATTTTTGATGACATACTATACTATGACTTTTTTTACTGATTTTGGACGACATACTATACTATGACTTTTTTGACTGATTTTGGATGACATACTATACAATGACTTTTTTTGTCCCATTTTGGACGACATACTATACTATGACTTTTTTGCCTCTTTTTGGACTACATACTATTCTATGACTTTTTTTACTGATTTCGGACGACATACTATACTATGACTTTTTTGTCTCATTTTGGACGACATACTATAATATGGCTTTTTTGTCTCATTTTGGACGACATACTATACTATGCCTTTTTTGTCTCATTTTGGACGACATGCTATAATATGGCTTTTTTGTCTCATTTTTTATGACATACTATACTATGACTTTTTTTACTGATTTTGGACGACATACTATACTATGACTTTTTTGACTGATTTTGGATGACATACTATACAATGACTTTTTTTGTCTCATTTTGGACGACATACTATACTATGACTTTTTTGCCTCTTTTTGGATGACATACTATTCTATGACTTTTTTTGTCTCATTTTGGACGACATACTATACTATGACTTTTTTGTCTCATTTTTGATGACATACTATACTATGACTTATTTTTACTGATTTTGGACGACATACTATACTATGACTTTTTTGACTGATTTTGGATGACATACTATACAATGACTTTTTTTGTCCCATTTTGGACGACATACTATACTATGACTTTTTTGCCTCTTTTTGGACGACATACTATTCTATGACTTTTTTTACTGATTTCGGACGACATACTATACTATGACTTTTTTGTCTCATTTTGGACGACATACTATAATATGGCTTTTTTGTCTCATTTTGGACGACATACTATACTATGACTTTTTTTACTGATTTTAAACGACATACTATACTATGGCTTTTTTGTCTCATTTTTTATGACATACTATACTATGACTTTTTTTACTGATTTTGGACGACATACTATACTATGACTTTTTTGACTGATTTTGGATGACATACTATACAATGACTTTTTTTGTCTCATTTTGGACGACATACTATACTATGACTTTTTTGCCTCTTTTTGGATGACATACTATTCTATGACTTTTTTTGTCATTTTGGACAACATACTATACTATGACTTTTTTTATCATTTTGGACGACATACTATACTAAGACTTTTTTCTCTCATTTTGGACGACATATTATATACTATGACTTTTTGTCTCATTTTGGAAATACTATACTATGACTTTTTGTCTCATTTTGGACGATATACTATACTATGACTTTTTTGTCATTTTGGACGACATACTATACTATGACTTTTTGTGTCATTTTGGACGACATAGTATACTATGACTTTTGTCTCATTTGGACGACATACTAAACTATGACTTTTTAAAGTCATTTTGAACGACATACTATACTATGACTTTTTTGTCTAATTTTGGACGACATACTATACTATGACTTTTTTAAGTCATTTTGGACGACATACTATAGTATGACTTTTTGTGTCATTTGGACGACATACTATACTATGACTTTTTTGTGGCATTTTGGACGACATACTATACTATGACTTTTTTGTCTCATTTGGACGACATACTATACTATGACTTTTTTGTCAAATTTTGGACGACATACTATACTATGACTTTTTTGACTGATTTTTGATGACATACTATACTATGACTTTTTTGAGTTACTTTTTGGACGACATACTATACTATGACTTTTTTGAGTTACTTTTTGGACGACATACTATACTATGACTTTTTTGACTGATTTTGGACGACATACTATACTATGACTTTTTTGAGTTACTTTTTGGACGACATACTATACTATGACTTTTTTGACTGATTTTGGACGACATACTATACTATGACTTTTTTGTCAAATTTTGGACGACATACTATACTATGACTTTTTTGACTGATTTTTGATGACATACTATACTATGACTTTTTTGAGTTACTTTTTGGACGACATACTATACTATGACTTTTTTGACTGATTTTGGACGACATACTATACTATGACTTTTTTGACTGATTTTGGACGACATACTATACTATGACTTTTTTGAGTTACTTTTTGGACGACATACTATACTATGACTTTTTTGACTGATTTTGGACGACATACTATACTTTGACTTTTTTGTCTCATTTTGGACGGCATACTAAATTTGAGTGACTTTTTGGACGACATACTAAACTGTGACTTTTGTAAAACCGTACACGCAGTATAAGGCTACAGTTTATCTGTGTG
This sequence comes from Solea solea, assembly GCF_958295425.1. NCBI lineage: Eukaryota > Metazoa > Chordata > Actinopteri > Pleuronectiformes > Soleidae > Solea > Solea solea. The sequence goes on from NC_081136.1 coordinate 37,131,655, forward strand.
TTGCTCAACAATTACATCAGCGACACTTTGTTGGAGGAGGGTTTTATGCAGAGCTGCAGGTTTGCGGTCATGATAAACAAACAATTATGATACACAAATATATATCCAGTGATAAGAAAACAATGTCAAATAAATTGATTCACCCTGACACCATTCACCAGATTCCTCTTCTCGGCTCGTCTTGTCTTGTCTTGTCTTGTCTTGTCTCGTCTCTTCTCGTCTCTTCTCTCCTCTTCTTTGATGTTTGTACAGAATATTAACATAAACTCTCATATCAAACTATTTGCCAACAAAGATGTAGAGAATGATATTTCCGTGTCAGTTTAATGACATTTGCTCACCAAACTTTTAGAGAATAATATGGAGGGCAACCATATTATCATTTTATGCAATTTAGCATTTAAATGATGAATATTGTGCTTTCACTTGCAGACACATTACTTCCAGTGCTTACTCCAAGTGATCCCAGTTATTTTTTATAAACGATTTCAATGATATTTTACTGAGGTTGCTGCTCTCTGTCTCCCTCTGTGTCTCTCAGTGGTACTGCAGCCTCACAGCAGGAGTTCTTCATCTTTAGGCTGAATTTTAAATAAAGTTCTTACCTCATTTTCAAAGACGTCTCAGTGAGCTGACAGCGGTGAAGAAGCAGGTGAACGGTGACAGATGACGATGATGATGACGACTCTCTTCCCTCTTTACTCCAGAATTATTTCCAACATTGTTTTTATGAACATCTTCTTGTTTCCATATAGAACGTGTGAAGAAGAAAAACTCTGTGTTACACAGAGGTTAAAGGTGAAAGGTTAAACGTGTGGAGTCTGGAGGGAAAGAGGAGGAGGGGCCTCCAATAAAAAAGAATGAATGAATGAAAGAGTGTGTTGGTTTTGTTTGCAGCTGCACGGCTGACGAGGCGACTCAGCGGCGCTGCAGAGTCCCCGAAACCTTTGGAGGGTGAAAGTCGTCACATATCAGGTTCTCCACGTCCACTTTAAATGAGACTGTCACAGGAGGAAGAGATCACCTTACACACACACACACACACACACACACACACACACACTCTCTAACCTCCAGCCTGAAACACACACACACACACACTCTCTAACCTCCAGCCTGAAACACACACACACACACATACATGTTACTGTACGTCATTACTTTATCTCATAATTGATCTCGTCCTGTCACTTAATCCAGAAGCATCGTCATCACAGCTGTGACATACAGTTAGATTAATAACATGGATTATGATATCCCATGTAACCACAGATTAAGAAATCAATCTCAGTTTATTTTTTACATTCTTCTGTTTTTAAACGTTTTTACACGTTTAATCATTTAATCATCAACAAAAGTAAAAAAAAATCAGTTTCTTTTTAACTCAGCAAAACACATTAAACACACGTGTGTGTGTTTGATTGACAGCTGGTCACAGGATCATGTTTAATCCCCGCCCCTCTCTCTCTCTCTGTTCAGAACTCATTTCTGCTGCAGAGATGGAGACTCTGATCGTTGCCACGGCAACAAAGATAACACTAAGCCATTTCCATTTTCTGAGAATGTGGGGGGGGCAGAGGTTGTCACAAAGTCATTCACAAACAGAAAGAATTACTTGTGACTTTAAATCTTTAAAAAGTTTCTTAGTTTCTTAGTTTCTTTTCAGTAAAAGTCATTGATTTAAAAAAAATGAAGAAATTTCTATTTTTCATTTCTGACATTTTTGTACAATTTGAATTTGATTTAGTTTCAAACTTTGACAGAAAAGAAATAATAAAATAATAAATGGAATCATTCATGAATTTGACTGCGAATATATTTTCGCTGTCACTGTGTGTGTGTGCGTGCGTGTGTGTGTGTGTATGCGTGCGTTTGAGTGTGTGCGCGTGCGTGTGTGTGCATGCGTGTGTGTGTGTGGAGACTGTGAATGTTGTTCCAGGGAAACTGCAGCGAGTGTTGCCTCCACATTTTCACCCTCACCTGTCTCATTCATTCACTCACCTGTGAGAACATTAGCCCACTCCTCACTCTCTCAGCCTGAAACTTCACCAGCACCAGCTGATTATATAATCTGATCAGATTATATCCTTTAAACGTTGATGGTGTTAAATTTCTCTCCCAGTGTTTTTAAAAGGTCTATAATCTGATTAATCTGTTTTTAATCTGGCACGAGTTTAAAAAAAACAACCAAAAAAATCATAATTTACTAATAAAAATTATTTTATTAAAACAATAATTTGATATTTTCTAACTGTTAAATTATAAAGAGATTAAATCATCAAGTGAGATTATTTTTATCTTTCTGTTGAAGAATGTTTGTGAACGTCATCAGAGTCATGTGATCAGAGTCGTGTGATCATACATGTGATCAGAGACATGTGATCAGACATGTGATCATACTTGTGATCAGACATGTGATCAGAGTCATGTGATCAGTCATGTGCTCAGAGTCATGTGATCAGAGTCATGTGATCAGAGACATGTGATCAGAGTCGTGTGATCATACATGTGATCAGAGACATGTGATCAGAGACATGTGATCAGAGTCGTGTGATCATACATGTGATCAAAGACATGTGATCAGACATGTGATCAGAGTCGTGTGATCATACATGTGATCATACATGTGATCATACTTGTGATCATACATGTGATCAGAGTCATGTGATCAGAGTCATGTGATCAGTCATGTGCTCAGAGTCATGTGATCAGAGTCATGTGATCAGAGACATGTGATCAGAGTCGTGTGATCATACATGTGATCATACTTGTGATCAGACATGTGATCAGAGTCATGTGATCAGTCATGTGCTCAGAGTCATGTGATCAGAGTCATGTGATCAGAGACATGTGATCAGAGTCGTGTGATCATACATGTGATCACACTTGTGATCATACATGTCATCAGAGACATGTGATCAGAGTCGTGTGATCATACATGTGATCAGAGACATGTGATCAGACATGTGATCAGAGTCATGTGATCAGAGTCATGTGATCAGAGTCGTGTGATCATACATGTGATCAGAGACATGTGATCAGACATGTGATCAGAGTCCTGTGATCAGAGTCATGTGATCATACATGTGATCAGAGACATGTGATCAGACATGTGATCAGAGTCATGTGATCAGAGTCATGTGATCAGAGTCGTGTGATCATACATGTGATCATACTTGTGATCATACATGTCATCAGAGACATGTGATCAGAGTCGTGTGATCATACATGTGATCAAAGACATGTGATCAGACATGTGATCAGAGTCGTGTGATCATACATGTGATCATACTTGTGATCATACATGTGATCAGAGTCATGTGATCAGAGTCATGTGATCAGTCATGTGCTCAGAGTCATGTGATTAGAGTCATGTGATCAGAGACATGTGATCAGAGTCGTGTGATCATACATGTGATCATACTTGTGATCATACATGTCATCAGAGACATGTGATCAAAGTCGTGTGATCATACATGTGATCAGAGACATGTGATCAGACATGTGATCAGAGTCATGTGATCAGAGTCATGTGATCAGAGTCGTGTGATCATACATGTGATCAGAGACATGTGATCAGACATGTGATCAGAGTCCTGTGATCAGAGTCATGTGATCATACATGTGATCAGAGACATGTGATCAGACATGTGATCAGAGTCATGTGATCAGAGTCATGTGATCAGAGTCGTGTGATCATACATGTGATCATACTTGTGATCATACATGTCATCAGAGACATGTGATCAGAGTCGTGTGATCATACATGTGATCAAAGACATGTGATCAGACATGTGATCAGAGTCGTGTGATCATACATGTGATCATACTTGTGATCATACATGTGATCAGAGTCATGTGATCAGAGTCATGTGATCAGTCATGTGCTCAGAGTCATGTGATCAGAGTCATGTGATCAGAGACATGTGATCAGAGTCGTGTGATCATACATGTGATCATACTTGTGATCATACATGTCATCAGAGACATGTGATCAGAGTCGTGTGATCATACATGTGATCAAAGACATGTGATCAGACATGTGATCAGAGTCGTGTGATCATACATGTGATCATACTTGTGATCATACATGTGATCAGAGACATGTGATCAGAGTCATGTGATCAGTCATGTGCTCAGAGTCATGTGATCAGAGTCATGTGATCAGAGACATGTGATCAGAGTCGTGTGATCATACATGTGATCATACTTGTGATCAGACATGTGATCAGAGTCATGTGATCAGAGACATGTGCTCAGAGTCATGTGATCAGAGTTATGTGATCAGTCATGTGTTCAGAGACATGTGATCAGAGTCATGTGATCAGAGTCATGTGATCAGAGTCATTGAAGATTGAAGATTGAATGACTTTATTCCTCCCCCAGGGGGGAAACACACATTCCCAACAGCTCAGTTAAGAAATGAGAATAGAATAAAAACAAAATAAAAATAAAAATAAAAATAAAAATAAAAATAAAATAAAATAAAATAAAATAAAATAAAATAAAATAAAATAAAATAAAATAAATACAATAGTAAGAAAATTACAAAAAATAAAAAGTAAAAAAGATAAAATGACACTGTAATATAGAGTAAGTATCAGGGGTAAGTAGGAAGTGAGTGGACATTTACGACGAGGAGTTAAATATACGAACATCAGTGGGGATGAAGGACTTTCGGTAGCGCTCCGTCCTACACTGAGGGTGCCGGAGCCTGCCGCTGAAGGAGCTGCCAAGCCCCTCCACAGTCAGGTGCAGTGGGTGGAGTGTGTTCTCCATGATGGAGGACAGTCTGGAAAACATCCTCCTCTGTCCCACCTCCTCCACCGATTCCAGCGAGCGGCCCAGGACAGAGCCGGCCCTCCTGACCAGCCTGTTCAGTTTCTTTCTGTCCCGGTCCACAGAGTCATAGAAAGTCCGGAGTAGAGG
>NC_081136.1:37141583-37164083 GCF_958295425.1 Solea solea
AGAAAATCACTTTCAATTCAATCTGAGAGAGAAGATGAGAAATGTTTGAGTCGAGGGCAGAGAGACGAAGAGGAAGAAGAGAAGAGAAGAAGAAGAGAGGAAGAGGAGAAAACGAGAAATGTTTTAGAAAAATGAGTGGAGTGCAGAGAAGAGATGAAGTAACCAAACATCATCATCATCATCAGTGGAGTTAAGAACAAGTATCTTTCCTGCACCTCGTCGTCCCTCTGGTCCTTCCTCCTCTTCCTCGTCCTTCGTCTCCTCTCGTGTACTTTGAGGTTATTTGTGTTTCAGGTTGAACTGAAATATAAATAAATGATACTTTGACTCCACATTTAATCACTGAAGATAATAACGTGTAATAAACACAGAGTTACTGACATTAATCTGAACTAAAGACTTCATCGCCACATGACCGCGCCTGTATCTACGTCACATGACCGCGCCTGTATCTACACGTCACATGACCGCGGCTGTATCTACATCACATGACCGCGGCTGTATCTACATCACATGACCGCACCTGTATCTACGTCACATGACCGCGGCTATATCTACACGTCACATGACCGCGCCTGTATCTACGTCACATGACCGCGGCTATATCTACACGTCACATGACCGCGCCTGTATCTACGTCACATGACCGCGGCTATATCTACACGTCACATGACCGCGCCTGTATCTACACGTCACATGACCGCGCCTGTATCTACACGTCACATGACCGCGCCTGTATCTACACGTCACATGACCACGGCTGTATCTACATCACATGACCACGCCTGTATCTACACGTCACATGACCACGGCTGTATCTACATCACATGACCGCGCCTGTATCTACACGTCACATGACCGCGCCTGTATCTATGTCACATGACCACGGCTGTATCTACATCACATGACCGCGCCTGTATCTACACGTCACATGACCGCGCCTGTATCTATGTCACATGACCGCGGCTATATCTACACGTCACATGACCGCGCCTGTATTTACGTCACATGACCACGGCTTTATCTACACGTCACATGACCGCGCCTGTATCTACGTCACATGACCACGCCTGTATCTATGTCACATGACCGCGGCTATATCTACACGTCACATGACCGCGCCTGTATCTACGTCACATGACCGCACCTGTATCTACGTCACATGACCGCGCCTGTATCTACGTCACTGTGTATGTGTCTGTGTGTGTGTGTGTGTGTGTGTGAGACGTTTCCTCTCACAGGTGTGAGCAGAAAACTGTTGTTTGTGTTTGTTAGTACTCGGCTCCTGTGATTGGCTGATGTCCACTTTGTACTCCGCCTCTTTCACATTGTTGGCTGTGATTGGCTCTCCCATAAAACAGGAAACCCAGTACAGAAGATGAATGGATGAAACTAAAGGTGTCATCAAGTTTTCAACAATCATTAAATCTGTAAAAACAAACAAACATGAACCTGCTGCTTATGGAGCCCTCTAGTGGTGGGCTCATGTATGAGTTTAATAACTACAGCTTTGTGTGTGTGTGTGTGTGTGTGTGTGTGTCAGAATTAGCAGAAACGATGATTAACGCTGAAACAGGTGTGAAAGTGGGCGGAGTTTTCACTGGAATCGGCTGACAAAACAAAGACGTCAGTGCTAATATCTGCTGATGTGAAGCCACGCCCCCAACACACACACACACACACACACGTGCAGTGAGTCCATTGTGAGTGCGGCCACCTTGGCAATGTGTTGCCGTGTGATACTGAGCGAGGGCAATTCAAGTCGTCATAAAGAGCGAAGCTATAATCTCCTCCCAACGACAGCTCCACCCACACGCGCACACACACACACACACACACACAGAGGAGCAGGGCGAGGACTTACAGCTGACACGCAGCATTATAAATAGTCTAATCTATATGGTAATAGTGTTGTATTCTACACGCAGAGAATGTGAGAAGATAACATTGTGACTCCGGGGTTTGTTCTGCCTCCTCTGGTAATTGTTATCAAAGGTTATTTGGGATGACATCGGCGCCTCCTTGTGATTGGCCGGCCCCGTTATTTACGATATGAATTATGATAACCGTGACGTCTCTGTGCTCCTCTCCTCGCCGCTTCCTCACCGGCCGCCGCGCAGGATAAATTGCTATCGTTAATCATGTGTCTTTGTTCTGCTGTGATTACGACTTTTATTTAACACACAATATGGATTTGTCATCGTTCTGCAGGCAAAATCGAACTGACCATATTTTATGTCCTGACATTTAATTTGTAAACGCAAACACACACTGCATTTGCATTTTATGACACACACACACACACACACACACACACACAGTATTTGTGTAACTTTATGCAAACACAGTTTCCAGAGTTTTGATCAGAGCTCAGTTTCTGCAAACTTACTGACTGCAGCTTTAATGAACACACACACACACACACACGCACACACACACACACACACACACACACACACACTAATGTTGGTGCAGATGCAGAGACATAAATGAGTCTCTTTGTTATTGTTGAGTAATGAGGACGAAGAGTCGTCCTCGTCCTGCTCACTGTCATACTTTCATCTGTCTCTCTCTCTCTCTGTCGATCTCTCAGTTGGCTCCGCCCTCCTCTCACTTGTCTGACCTTCAGTCAGGGGGAGGAGTCAGTGGAACCTCAGGCTCAGAGTTATGCAGCTCTGAGCTTTGAATAATTGTCGTGCAATATGAGAGTCTCTGATTAATTACCTCAGATAAGGTCTGCTTTCCTCACCCTCCTCCTCACCCTCCTCTCCTCTCCTCAGCTCTACCTCCAGCTCCTTGGCTTCCCGAGCTTCCATAATCAGCCTGGGAATTCTGACGGAGAGAGAGAGAGAAAGGGAGGGAGAGAGAGAGAGACGGACAGACAGACAGAGAGGGAGAGACAGACAGACAGAGAGACAATGGTGTTAAAGTTCACTTAAATTAAAGTTTATCTTTGGTCAAATGTGTCAGAGTTACACGAGACAGAACACAGAGGTCATGACCTCTGCTGTACATTTATGTAACATGAACCCAACACACGTTAGTTAGTTGGTTAGTTAGTTAGTTAGTTAGTTCTGTAGAACCAGATGATCATCCAACAAAGTCCAGCTGTAGATCAGAGTTAAGAAGACTTCAAACTCCTGAAAACAACGTTCACTTTCTCCCACAACAACGTCACCACTTTGTGTTTGTTTTCGAAATCTAAAATCTAAATCTTATACTTTATTATATATATATATATATTTATGATAAATAAACCCCTTAGGGAAATGATTTCTCTGCATTTGACCCATGGTAGAATTAGGAGCAGTGGGCTGCCACACTGAGTAGCACCCGGGGAGCAATGGGGGTTGGGTACCTTGCTCAGGGGTACCCCAGCCCCTTTAACCTGGTGGGGACTTGAACCGGCGACCCTTCAGTTACAAGCCAAGTTTATTATATATTATATATTATAAACATTTATAAATGATATATTATAAACATTTATATATTATATATATAATAAACATTTTAATATATATATAAATATATATTTTCATAGAGCAGCAGCAGCAGCAGCATGTTTCTCACCTGTGTTTTCAGGACTGGTGTACCCTGTCGGCCCCGGCCCCGGCCCCGGCCCCGGCCCCGGCCCCGGCCCCGGCCCCGGCCCCGGCCCCGGCCCCGGCCCCGGCCCCGGCCCCGGCTCCCGCTGAATCACTTCTGTTAAACACTGAACTCACAGCAAATTGACTATTACTTCAAAGTGGCCTGTGATTGGGGGGGGGGGGGGGGGCATTGCCAGTGAACCCGTGAAGGAATGTCGACGGTTGAGGAAACAACACCAGAGAGGCAACGGCCGTGCAAGAGTGGACGAGCGAGAAAGACGAGTCAGAGACAGAAGACGTGAGACGGCCGAGATGAGATTATTGTACATTATTGTAGTTTACTGGATTATTAGGTCATGAGTCACATGAGTGAGCACTCCTGAGAGGTCACATGATCTGCACGGAGGTCACATGATCTGCACAGAATTCACATGATCTGCACCGAGGTCTCCGGCTTCACTGTCCACAAACATGCAGCATGAGGATGGGGTTTGTCTCTGTGTCCCTGTGATGGACAGGTGAACTGGGTGGGCCAGGTTGTGACTCCGCCTATCACGGTTTTATAATTATAATAATAATAATGATAATAATAATACTAACAATAATAATAATAATAATAATGAGGTGTTTTTATGATCTGATGAAACCACAGATGTTTACTTAGTTATATTAATACTGACTTTGTCTCTAAAGTTTAAAATACTTCATAACATTTAACAGACAGACAGAGAGATTATGGCGTCACATGAGTCTGGAATAATAATCCGTCATTGCTTTAACTAAACACCAGATTACAAATTTATTGTCAAAAGTTAAATAAACTTCAACTAAAAAACACTGTTTTCATACAGGGGTCATCGAGAGGTCATCGAGAGGTCACTGATGTTTTCTCTGTCTGTTAAAGCCATCACACACACACACACACACACACACACACACACACACACAAGAAAAAAAGAAACAATAGTGAATATTTCATATTTATTTCTTCCAAATCTTTATGTTCTTTTAAAATATTTGTTTTACTCTTTGTAGGAAAATGACATTTGAAAGTTCATGTGAAACAAAGTTACACTGAAAATCTAAATAATGTGTGAAAGTGACAGAGTTTAGATAAATGTTTGATTCAAGAATTCAGGTTAAAACGACTCATTATTTACAGTAACAATATAAATGTGTGTGTGTGTGTGTGTGTGTGCGTGCGTGTGTGTGTGTGTGTGTGTGCGTGTGTGTGTGTGTGATGGCGCCAGCAGTCTGCCCTTCCCCTGAGAACGTAACGGCTCAGTGCAATCGGAAAGAGACAGAGGGGAGGGGCCGGGGTGAGTGGGGGTGGAGGCGGGGTGAGATGGAGGTGAGGGCGGGGTGAGATGGAGGTTGGAGGCGGGGGACATGTGTAGGTGCAGCAGGTAACAACTCAGGTGTGTGTGTGTGTGTGTGTGTAGCACCACATACAGGTCTGACATATGTACTACAGCTAGCTACAGTTTAATTTAGTTTGTAGGTAGGGGTTTAGTTTACTTTAGTTTAGTTTAGTTCACTGTAGTTTGTAGGGAGGAGTTTAGTTTACTTTAGTTTAGTTTAGTTTACTTTAGTTTGAAGGGAGGAGTTTAGTTTACTTTAGTTTAGTTTAGTTTGAAGGGAGGAGTTTAGTTTACTTTAGTTTAGTTTAGTTTACTTTAGTTTGTAGGGAGGAGTTTAGTTTACTTTAGTTTACTTTAGTTTGAAGGGAGGAGTTTGGGTTAGTTTAGTGTAGGTTAGGTTAGCTTACTTTAGCTTAGTTTAATTTAGTTTGTAGGTAGTTTAGTTTAGTTTACTTTAGTTTGTAGGGAGGAATTTGGGTTAGTTTATTTTAGTGTAGGTCAGGTTAGCTTACTTTAGCTTAGTTTACTTTAGTTTGTAGGTAGGGGTTTAGTTTAGCTTAGTTTACTTTAGTTTGTAGGTAGGGGTTTAGTTTAGGTTAGTTTAGTTTGTAGGTAGGGGTTTAGTTTAGCTTAGTTTACTTTAGTTTGTAGGTAGGGGTTTAGTTTAGGTTAGTTTAGTTTGTAGGTAGGGGTTTAGTTTAGTTTAGCTTACTTAGCTTAGTTAAGTTTGTAGGTAAGGGTTTAGTTTTGGTAAGTCTAGTTCAGTTTAGTTTACTTTAGTTTGTAGGTAGGAGTTGAGTTTAGTTTAGTTTAGTTTAGTTTAGGTCAGGTTAGTTTGACATGTGACATATAAACCAGAATGTTATTAAGTCATTCTAACATGGACGTCGTTTCAGAGCTCTGGAAACGACTCTAATTCTCCAACAGTCCCACTTAAGGTTATTATGGGCTATAAATACCCCGCTCACCACGGCTACAAGGTCAACACTGTGAAGACACATAATTACCTCATTTACATCTCGTTTCCTCCCTAAAATCGGAGGTCATTATTCGCCCCCGCACTTGTGACGACAGCCAGTGTCCTCGTCCAATCAGCTGCTGAGCTGTGAACTGAGAACACAGACACTCCCACGCAGAGCAAAGGATCATGGGAGCGGAGAGTTAATGACACAAACTTTAACTGCTATGCTCTTTGGTTTTTAACACTCTTTGGTGGTTTAACTCAGTGGTTTAACTCAGTGGTTTAACTCAGTGGTTTAACTGGTTTAACTCAGTGGTTTAACTCTTAAGCTGTTGTTTGTGTTTGGATGTTCCTCCATTTAGTCTATTCAGTTTCAGTTTCCACTCAGTGCAGCAGGGGGCAACATACTTCAAGATTTCAGAATAAAAGAAAACGGTTGTCTGTCTCTATGTTGCACCTGTGCTGGATTCTGTCAGCAGGGATTGGCACCAACAGCCTTGCAGCCCCCATGTAGATGATGAATGAATGAATGAATGAATGAATGTGCAAGAGTCAGTGTCAAACCACATTCATAAGGATAAACATCAGTGGTGATGACCCTAGAGGTCACTGTCACGCACGCACACGCACGCACACACTATAGACAAAACAACACAGAAATGTTGGTCAGAGAAAAACATTATGAGAAGAAAAGATCAAAACAACCTCATTCTTTACATCACTGTCTCTGTGTGTGTGTGTGTGTGTGTGTGTGTCAACAACAACATAAACAACAGAGACAGTAAAGCTTTCTCCTCCTTCTACCTTTCTTATCCTCCTCACCTCCTTCACTCTCCTCCTACAAGTTATCTTTACCAGCTTATGCTGTGATGGAGTGTGTGTGTGTGTGTGTGTGTGTGTGTGTGTGTGTACGTACAGTACATATTGTGTTAGTCTTTTATCAGATCTTTAAGCTGCTTCATGTGTTGTTGCTTCACATTTCATCATCCTGTTCTCTTATCTGCTGTTTTCATACACAACTGCTGTAATACTGTTATAACACACACACACTACAAGGTTTACATGTAAACAGATAAAAACACACTGTATGTAATGGTCGGGTTCAGTTGACTCAGGTTTATTTGGAGATGACGCTGTGACCTGTGACCTGTGACCTGTGACCTCATGTTGCTGCTGGTTACTTCCATACATAGGCACATATGAACTTTGATGATATTATAATGACTCTGTGTTTAAAGGTACAGGTGTTTTAACAGCATGAGCCTTCACAGAGGTCATCAGAGGTCACCACAGCTTCTCATTTACATTTAATAAACTGATGTCAGTGACATCATGGGAAAAGTGACAGGAAACACACACACACAGGCTCAGTTCTCACACCATCAGCTGTGACCTGGTTCACTTTAAGCTGCTGTTTGAGTCTGGACCTTAGTTCAGGTTGACTGCTCAGACACACACACACACACACTCACACGCGCGCGCACACACACACACTCACACGCGCGCGCACACACACACAGACACACACAGACACACACACACACACGCACACACACACACGCACACACTCTCTCTCTCTCACACACACACACACACACACTCTCTCTCACACACACACTCTCTCTCTCTCACACACACACACACACACACACACACAGTTTGGTTAATTAAATGTGTGGGGGGGCAGAAGGTCCAGGTCTTTATGTTTGTGGAGAAAAGTCATGAATGTGTGTTTTATTTAGACTTCACTGACTGAGACGCTGGGAAACTGTCTGTGTGTGTGTGTGTGTGTGAGAGAGAGAGAGACAGTTTAAAAATAGAAAGAAAATCAGCTGACCTTTGACCTTTGACCCTCTGACCTGCAGCTTCACCTGCCTTCCACAAGTACCCTGAAAACTGACTATGAAAACATGAATAATAATGAGATTACAGTCAAATGTCAGATTTGAAATTTGACCTCTGACCTCTGAAAGTGGGCAGGGATTTGTTTTCATCCCTGATTTTCTCTATGAGGTTTGTGTGTGTGGGAGATAAAGACGTGATCATGTGACATGTAACACACTCAGCTGCTGTGACTCCTCCTCTCTCAGATTGATGTGGAGCTCAGTCTCGTGTGGAGCAGGAGAAAAGTGGCCAGTTTAAAGGCTCACACTGTATTTTAAATGGCGAGGATATTAAAGAGACTGATGAGTCCGACTCTCTCGTCAGCTTCAGTGCTGGAGGAGGAGGAGGAGAGACAGGAGGAGAGGAAGAGGAGGAGGGGAATAAATCTGCGTGGCGGTGGGAATCGATCGTCTCCCTCTTTTTCCCGCGCTATCTCATCTGCAGAGGCAGAGCGCTTTAAACCATCCTGACCTTGTCCAACATAAATAGTCAGAAAAGTCTACAGAGCAGATAGCTTTGTGTAAGAGGGGGAGGAGCGGGGGAGAAAAGAGGGAGAACGTACTGAGATAAGAGGAGGGGGGGTGAATGAGATAATGCTTCAGCGTAACTACATCACAGTCCATGTCGCCGTGGGAAACGCCTCATTCACAAAAACACCAAAGTGAAGGACAAGAAGGAGGAGGAGGAGGAGAAGGAGGAAATGTCTCATCCTGTGATGATGTGACAGATACACAAGCCTCAGTGTTTTAAAGTAGTAATCCTGTCCCATTGAGCTTCTGTTCAGTGTAATATGATGCTGTACCTGATGGTGGCGCTGTCCCAGGTGAAGCTACAAATCTCAGCCTCCAAAGTTTCCTGCTAATCATTTTACACCTGTGACAACAGAACAGACGACAAACTTACCAATAATGAAGTGAAGTCACACACAGTGATTTCAGCTGCTGCTCCTCTGCTGCCTCGTGTGGTCACTTTGTGTCACTGAGTTAATCCAAATTTAGGATTTCAAAAGCCGAAGTGACAAAATCAGACATTTGAACTTAGTGATGGAGGCAGCAGTGTGTGTGTGTGTGTGTGGGAGAGTGAGTGGTTTACAAACTTCAGTCTCACAGTGAGATAAAGACATGATCATGTGACCTAAAGTGACAGAGATTTTATTAAACAAGTCTTTAGCTTTCACGTTTTCATGTTTCACACTTTAAAAACATGAACTGTCCCTTTAACTCTTGACATTATTTTAACTTGAATCAAACTTTCATAGCTTTTCCAAACAAACTTCCCAAACCCTCCTCACCCTCACACACGAGTAAATGACACACACACACACACACACAGTGGTGACCTCAGACCAGATGTTGATGACTTTGTCACGTGACCACAAATGAACGACGTCATGAAGCAGAAGATGAGTGTGAGTCTTTACCTTTGAACACGTTGTTGAAGAGAAGCCTCATTTATTATCACACAGCACAACCTGGTGGACACTTTATGAACTACAGGACGAGGAAAATGAACAATGTCACGTTAGTTTAAACTAAAGACAATAAAATGATCAGTTGATTTGTTGATAACAATATAAATGATGTAAGAAACTAAACATCAGCTCAAACACATTTATTCTCTATAGTTTCACAGCAGAATAGTCAGATTAAGAACAATCCCGAAGATTATTTTATCTTTAGTCTCATTACAAATCTGATTAATAATCAGATTACTGTGTAACTGAGTAGATTATATTTTATATCATTAGTTATGTAATAAATGTACTGAATATGCCGAGTCATGTGTAAAAGGATTTTTAATGTTTAATTTTCTCTTCACTAACATTTATGTTCATTAGTTTCCTGTCACATGATCTTTATTATAATCTGTTTTACTCTCAGTTTAACAGATTTTAACTTTAAAGTTAAATAAGGTGTGGTTTTTATAAAGATAAAAAAATACTCCACATCCGCTGTAAATGAACACAAGTGGAAAAGAGTCAAATATGATGTGAGAAGTTAAACTTGTTAAAAATAAAGAAACATTTGTATTTTTCTCAGTCGTTAACTTTTATTTGACAGAAACAGAAACAGGGACTGAGGTCAGGATGAAGGTTCTGTTTATCAGGTTTATTTTTACAAACATTAAACTCTCGACCGACAAGTCTGAAGGTCGATGAAGAGCTTTCACTCGTTCACACGCAGATTTCACCCGTTTATCTGCAAAAGAAAAGCAGAGATAAACAACACATGTGACGTCATCTAAAGATTAAATCTAAACAGACTTATACTCAAACCTACTGTACTCGCTTCTACTCTCACATCTACTGTACTCGCTTCCACTCCCACATCTACTGTACTCGCTTCCACGCCCACATCTACTGTACTCGCTTCTACTCTCACATCTACTGTACTCGCTTCCACTCCCACATCTACTGTACTCGCTTCCACTCCCACATCTACTGTACTCACTTCCACTCCCACATCTACTGTACTCGCTTCTACTCCCACATCTACTGTACTCGCTTCCACGCCCACATCTACTGTACTCGCTTCTACTCTCACATCTACTGTACTTGCTTCCACTCCCACATCTACTGTACTCGCTTCCACTCTCACATCTACTGTACTCGCTTCTACTCTCACATCTACTGTACTCGCTTCCACTCCCACATCTACTGTACTCGCTTCTACTCCCACATCTACTGTACTCGCTTCCACGCCCACATCTACTGTACTCGCTTCTACTCCCACATCTACTGGATGACTTTATTACCTCCTGGGTTTAAAACAAGCCTCAGTTCCTGAGTTCAGCACAAGGTCAAAGAGGAAAATGAGTCATGAAAGAAAGTGACAGCGTTTGTGTATTTGAGGAGGAATGTTTTAGAAAAGAAGAGGTTCAGAACATGAAGGGATGAGTCTATGAATGAAGGGATGAGGGAGAAGAGAGCAGACTTACAGAGCAGCAGCTCCAGAAATGATCTCAATGAGCTCCTTGGTGATGACGGCCTGTCTGGTACGGTTAAAGGTGAGGGTGAGCCTGTCAATCATCTCCGCTGAAAGGAAGGAGGAGGAGTAGTCCATCAATCAAATGTCACAATGTCGAAGTTCTGAATCAGAAAAACTAATTTTACAGTAAAATATTTAGTATTATTATTATTACTAAACATTTGACAGCAAACACTAAAAACCAATAATTGATTATGAAATCAACTAATCAACGATTTCAACCGTTTGTTTCAGCTTCTTAAATGTGAATATTTTCGACTTCCTGTCATTTTCAGCTTCTTACATGTGAATATTTTGTACTTCCTGTCATTTTTCAGCTTCTTACATGTGAATATTTTGTACTTCCTGTCATTTTTCAGCTTCTTACATGTGAATATTTTGTACTTCCTGTCATTTTTCAGCTTCTTAAATGTTAATATTTTGTACTTCCTGTCATTTTTCAGCTTCTTAAATGTAAATATTTTGTACTTCCTGTCATTTTTCGGCTTCTTAAATGTGAATATTTTCAAAAACAAAGACATTTGAGAACATCAGCCCTAATTGAATCATTGTGATGTTAAACTATGACGATGTGATTTTGGAGGGAAATACTGACTATGTTTCATGATTTCATGGTTGATGAACACCTGAACTATCCCATTAAATGGCTGAGATGAACTTTAGAGGAGGCTGAAATCTTACAGGCGTTCTTGCTGGCACTGTCCATGGCCGTCATCCTGGCGCTCTGCTCACTGGCAGACGACTCCCTCAGAGCCAGGAAGAGAATGTTGACCAGAGCAAACTCCTGGTAGTTCTTCAGCACATCAGCATCGATGTCATCATAGACACCCATGGTCTCTACAGGGACGCCACACACACATCACTTTCTCTCACACTGATGAACGAATGAATGAATGAATGAATTTGAAAACAACATTCACTACCTGAGTTGGCAACAACGTCGTTGGAGAACACAGGCTTCCTGTCCGCCTTGTACGAGATAACGGACCTGAAGCACAGAAACAACACACGTTATTATTATGAATATTAGTATTATTGTTATGATTATTAATAATAATCATAATAATAATAATAATAATGATGAGGAGGAGGAGGAGGAGCCTCGTGCCTGAATGTATTGAACACGATGGAGCCTTGGTCAAACTCGTATCCAGAGTTGAGGAGCTCGGTGGCGATGATGGAGGCGTCGGTGAAGGTGGGAGGTTTACGGCCGATTTCCTTACAGTTTAACATGATGTGTTTTCCGTGAGTTCTGAGGAAAAACAACCGCGATGTCAGAAAATATAACAAACTACACACTGTGTGTGACTGGGATAATCTTAATCAGATTATTCTGATCCCAGCAGAAGATGAACTCAGGTGGGATATAACCTTACAACATCGACACTGGCTACTCTTCATAAGTGGTTACATTCAGTGGGATTAAACTGCATGTAGTCCCACTTTGAGCGCTGCTAATCTAGATGTGATAATCCTGCAAAGGTTTACATCCAGATTGGGGTGTTCTAGTCCAGTGAAAAATAGAAACAGGACAAAAGTAAAAGTTGATCCTGAAGGCCAAAACATGACATTGCCTAATCCAGATGAAACATTTTGAAAAAGTTGGCCGTGATGGTTCTAATCTGAGACATTTATTATTATTATTATTTTGTGTATTTAACCTGAGATTAAAAATGCCTTTTATGAGATAATCCTGTTCTAATGCGTCTCATGTTCTGTGATGTTCGTACCTGTACAGCAGGCCTCTCAGTTTATCGCCCACATTCACCACCATCACCTCCTTGCCGGCACCGGTCAGGTTGGCGATCTCGTTCTTGATGGTCTTGGCCACACCGGAGTGGATGGCGCCACAGAGTCCACGATCAGAGGTCACACCGACGATCAAATGTTTGGACGCCTTTTCCTCCGGAGCTTTGATGTCAGCCTTCTCATACAGAGCTGAAGAACAAACACAGGGACCACCGGGATTAAAACAAACGCACAGGAACCACCGGGATTAAAACAAACACAGGAACCACCAGGATTAAAACAAACACAGGAACCACCCGGATTAAAACAAACACAGGGAGAACCCGGTTTAATTCATTGATAAATCTGCGTGAGATGGAGGGATTACGTACCCAGAGCACCGTTGCCATAGATACGGGCTGGCTTCAGCTGCCTCTCAGCACGAGCGTACTTGGCAGCGGCCACCATTTTCATGGACTTTGTGATTTTCTGGATGTTTTTGATGGACTTTAACCGAATGGTGACTTAAGAAAAAACAGAGGAAAAACAACAATATGAAAATATTTGACTAAAAATCAGACTCTTTAAACATAGCAGGTGAAGTTAAATCAATAATAAAAATCCAGTGATGATTTTATTAATTTACCTAAAGGTATTTCATTTAAAGAGATTAAATGAATGTTGTTTTTAAGGAAAAAGTTTTTCTCAGCACCAGAAGGAATATAACAGTGAAAACAAGTCTTAATGTCTTCCTTTAGTTTCATCTTTATTCTGTACAAATGTGTGAAAAAAATAAAACCACAACGTTTAATTAAAACATAGTAATAACACCATAGTAATTTATAATAAATATAAAATCATATCACTGATGCCTCAGAGTAGAGTCCTCTATACATTACATCATGATTTTTATGTATGGAATAATTAAACCTTTAAATGGAGCTGATATGACAGATTACATTTATTAATCTGAACATAAAGCTTCATATTATGTAAACACTTGGTTGTGTGTGAAGTGAAGTGTGTTGTACTTACTGTCCTTCAGGGTGGCCATGTTCCTGACCTGTCCACTGTGGAGACACACACACACACACACACACACACACACACACAGAAGAATGTCAATACAAATATTCACAACATGCACAACATTTCTAATACATTAAATTTACATTAACGACTCCTCGTTGATCTACGTGGAAAATGCTAATGCAGAAGAATTAGCATCAGTTAGCACTGCGTTGACAGTTAGCTCGAAGTACTGAGCACTGAGGTAACAACAAACGCGTGTCAGTAACTGTGAGTTAACTCAAAGTTTGTTTGGTGAAAACTTAATCTTCTACTTATAGAGACAACATCATCTTAGTTAGCATTAGTCACCAAGAAGCGCAGTTAGCATTAGCTGCTCGCCGGCTAAACTCGTCCATTCATTTAACCGCGGCCTCGTTAGCTCGTCCTTGCTTTAAGAAACAGCGCGTTACAAACCGGAAACTGTGGGTTAATTTAAGTCCAGTGAGAAAACACAGATAACACGGCGTTTAAATGAAGCTGCGTAATAACGTAGATGTTGAAACTTTACCATTGTGGAGAGAAAACCAACGCGCTGCTCCGGGCAAACATGGTTCAGTCCAGTGAAGGTCAGACACGCACGACTGCGCAGGCGCACGGGCTCAAAGTCAAAATGGACGACTGCTGCCTTCACGTACCTGCGGAAATGTCGTAAAACAGTAGAATGACTCAATGTCACTTCTTTACAAACGATTTAAGTGCGTTGTTTCTTGCTTAAAAACTTATGCCAACAAACATATACACACATTAGAAAATAAAATGATGACAAGGACAAATAAAGTACATAATCAAATCCCCTCCGCATACACCATGTTTTGACAGCCCCCTCTTCTTCTATGTGCCGTCTTTAAACCTCAGTTTAAATTGGTTTTAATTCCACATTTATACAGTTCCGCATTTTCACTCCACACATTAGATCAATTACAATTTTTTATGTAACATAAAGATAAAATGGTCATAAATGTGTGTTAGTTTTAATCCGAAGCTTTCGGGTAAACCTTGAACGTAGCAGCTGTTATCGCGAGATTTGAGGCTTGCGGAAGTGCCTTTGAGTCCGCAGCAGTCGTGTAGAAACGTTGTCGTTTCGCAGAATCTTCGACCATTTTTGTCTAGTTTTTCCGTCTCGTCCGTGGTTTTTCTGTCTCGTCCGTGGTTTTTGCGTGTTTGTGTCGGGTCGTGATGGGGAAAGCGGACTTTCTGAGCCCTAAGGCGATCGGTAACCGCATAAAAGCCAAAGGTTTGCAGAAGTTGAGATGGTATTGTCAGATGTGCCAGAAACAGTGTAGGGACGAGGTGAGCGCGAGTTTAATCTGCGATTGTTTTGTGTCACACTGTTTGTGTGTCTGTTGACCTGACTGTGTGTGTGTCTGTTGACCTGACCTGACTGTGTGTGTGTCTGTTGACCTGACTGTGTGTGTGTTTGTTGACCTGACTGTTTGTGTGTCTGTTGTCCTGACTGTGTGTGTGTCTGTTGTCCTGACTGTGTGTGTGTCTGTTGTCCTGACTGTTTCTGTGTTTGTTGACCTGAGTGTGTGTGTGTGTGTTTGTGTGTGTTTGTTGACCTGACTGTTTGTGTGTCTGTTGTCCTGACTGTGTGTGTGTGTCTGTTGTCCTGACTGTTTCTGTGTTTGTTGACCTGAGTGTGTGTGTGTTTGTGTGTGTTTGTTGACCTGACTGTTTGTGTGTCTGTTGTCCTGACTGTTTGTGTGTGTGTTGTCCTGACTGTTTGTGTGTTTGTTGACCTGACTGTTTGTGTGTTTGTTGACCTAACTGTTTGTGTGTCTGTTGTCCTGACTGTTTGTGTGTGTGTTGTCCTGACTGTTTGTGTGTTTGTTGACCTGACTGTTTGTGTGTGTGTTGTCCTGACTGTTTGTGTGTTTGTTGACCTGACTGTTTGTGTGTCTGTTGTCCTGACTGTTTGTGTGTTAGTTGACCTGACTGTTTGTGTGTCTGTTGTCCTGACTGTTTGTGGGTCTGTTGACCTGACTGTTTGTGTGTTTGTTGACCTGACTGTTAGTGTTTGTTGTCCTGACAGATTGTGTGTCTGTTGTCCTGACAGTTTGTGTGTTTCTTTGTTGACAGAATGGTTTTAAGTGTCACTGCATGTCGGAGTCTCATCAGCGACAGCTGCTCTTGGCGTCCGAGGATCCAAATAAATTCATGGATTATTTCTCTGAGTGAGTTGAGTTTCTGTTTTTCAAACACAATGAAAAGTGTGTTTCATTTTTGACTTTGTGTGACTGTGTTTTCATCGCTGTCTTTGCTCTGTTGTGTCTCTGAACAGTGAGTTTAAGAGAGACTTCCTGGAGCTGATCAGGAGACGTTTTGGTGAGTGTGAACACATATTTATCTCACAGGAAACTGACGTTTATGAAGCACTCACTCTCTCTAAGCCTCCACCAATAATCCTAATGTTTAATCCCAATGTTTCTTAAAAGTTGTATGAAGTCAAATCTGAGACTGTTTTCTCTCACAGGCACGAAGCGAGTTCACAACAACATCGTGTACAACGAGTACATCAGTCACCGTGAACACGTGCACATGAACTCCACTCAGTGGGAGACGCTCACAGACTTCACCAAGTGGCTCGGCAGAGAAGGTGGGTGTCAACGTGTCCCCATAGCAACAGCACAGTAGTAGTTGCAGTAGATGTTTAATCATCGACATGTTTCTCAGGTCTGTGTAAAGTGGACGAGACGCCTAAAGGCTGGTACGTCCAGTACATCGACCGCGACCCGGAGACCATCCGCCGCCAAGAGGAGGAGGCCAGGAAGAAGAAGCAGGAGCTGGACGATGAAGAGCGGAGCGCCAGGTTCATCGAGGAGCAGGTTCGCAAAGGCCGCGACGGAAGAGAGCCGGAGGCGGTGAGTGCCGACTCAGCGGAGCTGCGACAAACATCAACAGACTTAACACTCACAGTGTGTTTGTGTGTTTGTGTGTGTGTGTGTGTTTGTTTGTGTGTGTGTAGGAAAGCGTTTACACGGAGTTGAAGCGTGAGAGTGAAGAGGAAAAAGTTGCTTTCAGCCTCGGTGCGTCTTCATCTCTAGCTGGTCCTTCTAAGTCCAGGTACTGAAGCTTCTGTTCTCCTGCACCTTTATCAAGTTTATCAAGTTTATTTAACTAACCCTAACCCATGTGGTCTCTTCTCTGTAGCTCCGCCCTCAGTGCCAGCGCGCTCAGAGTGGCAGCGGCGTCCTCGACTAAGAGGAAAGACTCGTCGTCCAGTTCAGCGTCTCGACAGGAGAAGAAGAGGAAATCTGCTCTGGAGGAGATCATAGAGGTGAAGGAGAGGAGTGATGTCAGTTTAGTTCAGGTTTAGTTCAGGTTTGACTTGAGTTTCCTGAACAAATGTTTGTTTTTCTTCAGATGGAGGAGAGGAAGCAGCAGCAGCAGCAGCAGCAGCAGCAGCAGCTCAGGACCGATCACTGGCTTCAGCCCAACATCGTGGTCAAAGTCATCACCAAGAGACTGGGAGAGAAGTACCACAACAAGAAGGCCGTCGTCACGGTAACCACGGTTTCTATTTAGCCTGAAAGGCAGCGGTTTGATTTGACGCTGTCTGTAACCATGGTAACACAGCATCATTATTCTCTGACTTGTCGTCAGGAGGTGAGAGACAGATACGGAGCGGTGGTGAAGATGATCCAGTCTGGAGATAAACTCAAACTGGACCAGAACCACGTGGAGACAGTCATACCTGCGCCAGGTAATCGTCAGTGACATCGTCAGTGACATCGTCAGTGACATCGTCAGTGACATCGTCAGTGACATCGTCAGTGACATTGTCGTGTCCCTCTGCAGGTAAAACGGTTGTGATCGTGAACGGCGCGTACAGAGACGCTGAGGCTGTGCTGGAGGGAATCGACGAGAAGAACTTCTCTGCCACGCTCACGCTCACCTCAGTAGGTTTTTGTCTCATCAGCAGAAAATAAACTCAAACTCTAATCTGTTTAATCTGTTTTAATCCATGTCAAATCTGAGAGATTATTTTCCCGTTCTTGTCGTCTTCAGGGTAAACACAAAGGGAAACGCGTGGACGTCGCTTACGAGGATTTCTCCAAACTGTCCTGAAACACACACACACAGTGGACGAGAAAGTCGTCTTTCTACTGGAAGGTTGTGGGTTTGATTCCTGGCTCTGTGACTCTATGTGCCGACGTGTCCTTGGGCAAGACTTTGAACTTTTGTGTGAATGAAAGATGAACGTGTGAGTGAATACAAATCATGTACATTTCCAGCGAGGAGTCACACAAACATAAGAGCAGTGAGTTCAATTATTTTTTTTATTTTTGTATATTTTATTTAGATTGAATCGATCAAATGTAAATTTTGTCCAAATAAAGTCGACGACAGCGCCCTCTGCTGGTCATGTGATCAATGATTGAATGACTGGTGGGGATAAAAATACAAAAGTTACACAGTGTACTTGAACGCAGCTCTGTGTTCAAAGCTTCTGAAG
This sequence comes from Solea solea, assembly GCF_958295425.1. Taxonomy (NCBI): domain Eukaryota; kingdom Metazoa; phylum Chordata; class Actinopteri; order Pleuronectiformes; family Soleidae; genus Solea; species Solea solea. The sequence goes on from NC_081136.1 coordinate 37,159,619, forward strand.
GAAGCTGAGGAGACTCGGGACGATGTAATCACTGAAGTGGCCGTCGATGAAGCCCCGCCCACTGTTGTGAACGAACCAGCAGGAAATGTTGGTGCCGCCCTGTGTGTCCTGTCTGTAGTCCTTCTGCCAGCCTCTGACACACACACACAAACACACACGAGTCAAGGTCAGTGTGTGGTCAGGGGTGTGTGTCTGTGTGTCTGTGTGTCTGAGTGTGTGTGTGTGTGTGTTACCTGGTGACCTGCAGCTTGTTGCCCTTCACCTCCATGGTCGCCTCCTTCTTCTCAGGGTCTGATCCTTCATGGATGTCGTACACGCTCACGTCAGGTTCTCCAGAAAACTGACCTGTGACATCACACACACACACACACAACTGACTTGTGACATCACACACACACACACACAACTGACTTGTGACATCACACACACAACTGACCTGTGACATCACACACACACAACTGACCTGTGACATCACACACACAACTGACCTGTGACATCTCACACACGTTTATAAACACACAATCAATCAATCAATCATCAATGAACAGTGAGGTTTTACCTATGAGTCCATGGACCAGATCAGAATACTGGTTATCATTGGGGACGTAGATTCCCAGGAAATCCACGTTGACTGGATGTTTGTTCCACACGCGGTGCAACAGCGCCATCACCTGTATGTTTGTGTTCACTGTCACGGTGACATGAGAGTTCTTCACGATGGACACTCTCACCCTGAGACATCAGGACAGAAGACATGAGGACAGGGGAGAGGATATTACTTGTCCTGTGACAGATGAGAGGACATTACCTGTCCTGTGACAGCTGAGCCGTTGCTCTCCAGGTGAACGAGTGAGAGACGTTGCCGCGGTGAACGATGATGTCATCGGTGCTGATCGTCACGGCGACTCCGTCACGTTGAGAATAAACTGAGATTATTCCAAAGAAAGTTCTGACGTCGTCTTTGATCAGCTGTTTGGAGCTGATCAGCTGACCGTTCACCACCACACCTTCATCACATAATCCAGGATTATAATATGAGTTTAACAGGAATGTTTGTGTCTCTCAGGGACAGAAAGACTCGTGTACCTGCTCCAGGGTCTGACACCAGGTTCAGGATGTGACCAGGTTTCGAGTCGATGTTGAAGCAGACGTCCATGTTACTTTGGGGCAAATGGATGATGAAGTGAGGGTCGTTGTCCACTGCCAGAGAAACACAGATTACAGCAGATTACCAGTGGAGTCGCCCCCCGGTGGCTGAATGCTGCCACTGCTGAACTATGAAGATAAGACAAGAACATGTCGTGTCAGTACCTAAATTGACCTTCGGGGGCAGAGTCCAGTCCTGTACACCAATCACAGCCTGACTCGGGGCGGGGGTGGAGACCTGGGCCCAGGGTGGAATCCCGTAGACGTGAGTCACCGGAGTTACAAGACCAGAACCTGGACCTCCGACTCCTTCAAACATGAGAGAGAAGAAGAAGAGAGAGAGTTTCCATCAGTCCAGATCTTTGTTCTCCTCCTCCTCTCCACCATCTCCATCATCATCATCTTCATCACCTGCACCGGAGCAGCAGCCATGTTTGGGGTCTTTGGGGGCGTCGGCCAGCAGTCGCTCTGTGGCGTCCTCGCTCTCCACGAGCAGAGCGGTGAGAGGAGTCACGAACTGATGTTCTACAGCCAGAGTCATGATCTGCTGTGTGATCTTCCTCTTCTTCATCGCTGTGGGAGCCAGAGATCTGCGGAGACAAGCTGTTCATCAACACTAGAGGGCAGTCGTGTTCATCTACACTTATTAAAACTGTTCATTTACACTTATGAAAACTGTTCATTTACACTCATTAAAACTGTTCATCAACACTAAAGGGCAGTCGTGTTCATTTACACTTATTAAAACTGTTCATTTACACTTATTAAAACTGTTCATCAACACTAGAGGGCAGTCCTGTTCATCTACACTTATTAAAACTGTTCATTTACACTTATTAAAACTGTTCATCAACACTAGAGGGCAGTCCTGTTCATTTACACTTATTAAAACTGTTCATTTACACTTATTAAAACTGTTCATCAACACTAAAGGGCAGTCGTGTTCATTTACACTTATTAAAACTGTTCATTTACACTTATTAAAACTGTTCATCAACACTAGAGGGCAGTCCTGTTCATCTACACTTATTAAAACTGTTCATTTACACTTATTAAAACTGTTCATCAACACTAAAGGGCAGTCCTGTTCATTTACACTTATGAAAACTGTTCATTTACACTTATGAAAACTGTTCATTTACACTCATTAAAACTGTTCATCAACACTAGAGGGCAGTCGTGTTCATTTACACTTATTAAAACTGTTCATTTACACTTATTAAAACTGTTCATCAACACTAGAGGGCAGTCGTGTTCATCTACACTTATTAAAACTGTTCATCAACACTAGAGGGCAGTCCTGTTCATTTACACTTATTAAAACTGTTCATCTACACTAGAGGGCAGTCATGTTCATTTACACTTATTAAAACTGTTCATTTACACTTATTAAAACTGTTCATCAACACTAGAGGGCAGTCATGTTCATTTACACTTATGAAAACTGTTCATTTACACTTATTAAAACTGTTCATTTACACTTATGAAAACTGTTCATTTACACTCATTAAAACTGTTCATCAACACTAAAGGGCAGTCGTGTTCATCTACACTTATTAAAACTGTTCATCTACACTTATTAAAACTGTTCATCAACACTAGAGGGCAGTCGTGTTCATCTACACTTATTAAAACTGTTCATTTACACTTATGAAAACTGTTCATTTACACTCATTAAAACTGTTCATCAACACTAGAGGGCAGTCGTGTTCATCTACACTTATTAAAACTGTTCATTTACACTTATTAAAACTGTTCATCAACACTAGAGGGCAGTCCTGTTCATTTACACTTATTAAAACTGTTCATCAACACTAGAGGGCAGTCGTGTTCATTTACACTTATTAAAACTGTTTAAACCAAATAACTTAACTATTGAAATAATATAATGGATACAGTGTATAAGCCCCGCCCCCCCCCCTCACCGCTCAGAGATCAGTTGTTTGATTTTGATGTACGACCACATCTGTCGAGCGAAGCCTGTGAACGCGTGCTGCTGTTTCATTAGCTCCACGTCCAACTGTGACATTTCTGTCTCTGTGTGAAGAGTGAGGTCTAGACCAGCCTGTGACACACACACACACACGCACAAAAATCCCCATTAAAACACAATAACTAACTAACACACTAAATGTCTTCAGATTATAATTTAAACTCACAGCAGATGCAGTGGTCAGATTATAATTTAAACTCACAGCAGATGCAGTGGTGACGGTGGTCAGATTATAATTTAAACCCACAGCAGATGCAGTGGTCAGATTACAATTGAACCCACAGCAGATGCAGTGGTCAGATCATAATTTAAACTCATAGCAGATGCAGTGGTCAGATTATAATTTAAACTCACAGCAGATGCAGTGGTGACGGTGGTCAGATTATAATTTAAATTTACAGCAGATGCAGTGGCCAGATTATAATTTAAATTCACAGCAGATGCAGTGGTGACGGTGGTCAGATTATAATTTAAACTCACAGCAGATGCAGTGGTGATGGTGGTCAGCGTGGTCTCCTCAGATGGCAGAACTTTCCCGGCAACCACGAGCTCAGAGCCACTGAAGTATTTGTCAAAGTGGTTCTGAGTGACGTCTGAAACCAGGTCTTCAGGGAACTGTGTGGTGATTTTCCTCAGCAGAGGAGAAGAAACCTGACTGTAAAAGGTCTGTGGACAGAAAGGTCAAAGGTCACCACTGCGAACAGTCAAACTCACGTAAAATCACAATCGTATTCTCCGCGCTACCCTCAGCTGCTCGGCGGCGTCGTGGTTCGCGAAAATCCTCTGAGCCGTTCCTCGGTTCTCCATCGCGATCCGCTCCAGGAAGTCGTAATCCACGTCGAAGCCAATCCCGAGAGAGAAGAGAGAGAAGTCGTCTCTCATCACTCGCTTCACGTTCTTCTGGATTGTACTCAGCTTTATCTCTCCTGCACACAGTGAGTGAGTGAGTGAGTGAACGAGTGAACGAGTGAACGAGTAAGAGTGAAGTCGTCTCTCATCACTCGATTCACGTTCTTCTTGATCTTACTCAGCTTTATCTCTCCTGCACACAGTGAGTGAGTGAACGAGTGAGTGAGCGAGTGAGCGAGCGAGTGAGCAAGTGAGTGAGTGAGTCTTACCCACAGTAGGATCTCCATCAGACACCAGTATAATCATGTGAGTGAGTGAATAAATGAGTGAATCTTACCCACAGTAGGATCTCCATCAGACACCAGTATAATCATGTGAGTGAGTGAATGAATGAGTGAATGAGTGAGTCTTACCCACAGTAGGATCTCCATCAGACACCAGTATAATCATGGAGACAGAACGAGGGTCGATGACCTT